>NC_026002.2:24334-204334 GCF_000442705.2 Elaeis guineensis
ATAGTGGAGACAAAGCAAGATAATGAAAAGTAATATTTGAATTTTTTTTAATAATGACACAATTCAAACCTATTATAAATTTAGATAGGACCATCGAATAAATAAGTTATAAGCAACTCAAGTAAGAGTTGACATTTTGGCCGAACATCGGCTTTACTCAATTAGTAAACAAGTTGAATATATATTTAGGTTACATTTGATAGCTAACAATCTATTCAGATTATTGATAATTTAATATAATAATTTAAATTATTATATTTAATATATTTTTTTTTATGGTAATCTAGATTGTCTGAGTAATCCTGAGGCATAAGGCAATCTGGATTATCTTGGAGAGAAATAGCTATTTAGATTATTATTTTTTTGATAATATTATAATAAAAAATTTTGATAAAATAATGCTTCAAAAAAATCACACAAAACCCATTGTCCAACCCTCCCCCCTCCCCTCACTCCCCTCCATATGCATCCCCAGCCCGCGGCTCTTCCATTTCTCTTTGCTTGCTGGTGGCTCCTCCACCCTTATCCCTCACCAACCCCTCATGACTCCCTCACGCCCATCCCCACCATCCTCATAGCTCCACACATGCTCGTCCCCTCCCCACCCCTTAGTATCTACTGTTCCCCATATCTCTCGATTCGTCACTTCTCTATGCTACCACCACATCCACATCACTTTCGTTACTTCTCACAAGAGAAATAGAAGAGTATCATGGCAAAAATTATTAGAGATATTTTAAAAATTTGATTTCACATTACCGATAGTCTGATTGTCATTTCAAACATATCAATCAAGATTTTTAGTAATTTTATTGCAATATTATCTGTGTATCAAATATGGTAATCAATATTATTGACTATTTAATGATGGTAATTTATCCTGAAGGTAATCTATATTACTTTCTAAGATTGCTTGACGATGTACCAAATACAACCTTAGAGTTTAGGAACTTTCCTCCCTCACCAAAAGAGCACGTGGAGTATGAACCAGGACTTTAGCTTGAAATAAATGAGCTAACCATAAACAATGCCCAACCTGCTTATGTTTAGCTCAATAGAACTATGATTTATAATCATTTATCATGTATTGATATTTTCATTATTCATATTCTTTAGTTAGCTAATACATTGATAAGTATATCAAGTATCTCGACATTTTTAGGCAACAATTAACAATGTGCTTTTTAGATACCAAAATTAACTCTTGAAGTTGAAGCATTAATTCTTAGGCTTAGTTTGGAAATAGAATGGGCCTTTGAGGATAATATTTCAATTCTTCAGAGGTAAGCACAACCGGTGCCAGTATAAAGCAAGGTATTACAAAACCTATTTTTGGCCAAGAAGTTGTCATTCTAGTTTTGATACTTTTTCCAAGGATTAAAATAAAATTTATAGGTAGACTTAGCTGGTTCACCTCAACAAGTTTCTTTACTCTAGGGCTGTTTAGTAATTAGAAATAATACCAAATAATTTTAATATTATACTAGATATATTAAAGAATTAAGATAGTAAAATAATAATTTGATATAAGATTGTCTATAATAAATAATCATTTCATGCTAGAGCTAGCCCTATTTACATGTAATGTATATTATAGCTAATTAATATAATGTTATAATAAATGATATATTTTATATTACTATAAATATGTATCATCATCATTATAATATACTAAAAAGTTATATTGTATAAGAATAACATAATTTGTTATTGATGATGATTTATTACTTTATATAAGAAACATAATAGCATATCAGTATGTTGTAATACCAATATAACACACCACTGATATATAATATTTTTGTTAGTATTATTATCTAAATAATAATACTTCGATATTATATGATATTATATTATATTGTATTGTATTACAAAAATATTGTACCATATAATATCTATGATTACAAATAGATCAGGTTGACCCGTGATCTGATCCGATCCGAATTGTTTTAAAAAACCCATGGATCTAGGTTGGGTTCTAAAATTGGACCCATTTCATTTTTGGGGTTGGGTTTGGATTGCTAAATTTTGGTCCGGTCCGATCCGATCCGATCCATAGAGATTTGTAGATTAATTTGGATCTCGAGATAAATGATCCGATGCGATCCGACTCGAATCCAATCCAAGATCCAACTATGATTATTTTCTTTGGTTTGATTCTCCTCTATTTATTGAAGTTCAAAGCTCTATTCTTTTTATTTTTTTTATTTCTTCATTTATTTTCATAATTACAATCTTTCAGTTCTTTAGAAGGTTCTTTTAAATTTATATTTTTGCTGTTCTATCAACTTCATTCAAGGTTTTAAATATATGTCAAAATAAAGCATGATAGAGATAAAATTAAAATATTTATTCATATATTATAGAAGTGATAGAAGTATACTAATTTAAAAATAGATAAAATAAAATTTTTTGACTTTCTCCTACCTTCATTTGTCAAGACTGTACACACATGTTGGAAAAAAATCAAGATTCTATTGATCAAAGATTGTTGGCTATCATCACTAACTTTTCAAAATATATCAAACATCTTGGTACTCATTTTTATATGCACTCAATGGTTGGATCTTAATACTTATTTGAGCTTCATAGACTTTATTAGAAATATTAACAAGGACAAGAACATAAGTAAAACTAGATATGGATTAAGAACAAGTAATAGATTTAGTATCTCCTTAATAATCCAAAACTTGGTATATAAACAAATAATAAAGAGCACACATTGAAGAAAAGCAAGTCCTCAAATAATATTGCCATATAAAATAGTGCTTTTTATTTGGTACTTATTAAATTTATTTTTTATAATCCAGACCCAAATCGATTAAGATTCGGACCGGATTCGTATCTCATAGATTAAGACTGAGTTATACATAGATTCGATTCGATTTTATTTTCTATTAGATTAAATTTAGGTCTAATATTTAAATTCAATCAAAAAATTAGGTTGAATCAAGATCACTTACGATCTGATCCCATCTATTTATATTTTTAATAATAATATAATTAATGTTATTATTGTTAGTAAATATATCATACTATTTGAATTCTCCGGGAGGGGCATTCTTGGGTTTAAAAAGTCTAAATTAGGACACCCAAGCGGGCAACCGGAGATGCCCGTTCCGATACGGGAACCGTGGACCCGGGTTATACCCAGTTGGACCCAACTGTATCGGGATAACTATCCCGACGTGCAAAATGTGATGTTTTTTGGGCCCTTATCCCGGGCTAATTGTAAATGGGGGATAAAATCGGGTTAGTACTTTTCCAAATTCAGCCCCTACTCTCGATCCGTCCTTCCCTCCCTAATTAATGCTCGCTCCTTTTCTTCTCCTACAACCGATGCATTAGAAGGCGATCCCTCTCCTCCCTCTTCTTCCATTTGTCCCTCTCATGCTCGGACAAATCCCTAGTTTGGATTCCTTCTCCACCATCGCCGAGGGGAGATCCGTCGTCCGGGGCCCGAAGCTAGGGTTTCCGGGTTCGAATCAGCTGAGTTTTGGCCTGCGATGAGGTGTTCCTCGCAGAAGAATCTCTCCGTCTACGATTTCAACGAAGTGGAGGAGGCCGTGGAGGCGGCGTCCAGGAAGTTCGCGGCCAAATTCCAGTCCAAGTTGAAGGAAGCCGAAACCAAGTATCAGTTTCTTGAGGCATGTAAGCCCCTCTCCCACTTGAAACCTGAAACCCTGATTTAGATTTGCTTAATCTGTCGATTCTGTTGCTTAATTTCGTTCTGAATCGTTTTGCGAATCTGAAACACAGATGTTCTGGGTTTCTGTGATTCGAGGGATAAATTGTAGTCAAAAAGGGAAATTTATGGTCTCTCTTCGTTTAAAGTGGTATTTCTAGCATGCTGGGAAAACCCTCTGGGTCAACCTGGCAAACTCTTTGCTATCTGCTAAACAGTGCATCTGTCAATTATACCATCAAAAATTCAAATTTTATGCTGGCACATGGTACAGTGAAGTCGATCATCTCTGAGATTTAGGCGTCCAGTTGGCTAGCTAGTAGAATATCGTCTTATGGAAAATATGGATTTTATCCAAATAGAATTTATTGATCCTTCTGTTAGTTCTGGTCCCTGATACATCCTCCAAAGAATTTGTTTTGCTAGATGTTTTGGCCTTGTTGAAATCTATCTATGGGTCACTGGTATTTTGGCTTTCCAGTTTTTAGATGTGCATGCTATTTTTGAGCAAGTGATCTGTGTATTGGAGACATGATGATTTTCATTGTATGGACCTCGGGAGCAACAAAGATGAGATGGGAATTAGTCCTGTTCTGAGTGATCCTTACCATTCCACCACATGTTTGGAATGAACATTATAAATACCAAATATAGTGATCCGCTACATAAGATTCTCTCCAGCGAGCCAAAGCATTCGAGCATTGGTCATAAAGATATTGTTCCATTTCCTTTTAAAACTTGTTCTATCATTTTTTTATAGAAGGAATGGAGGGAAGATCCATCTAGTGGAATTATCCATGTCCAAACACTTGGGAAACAGCTCCCAAGTTTCAAAATTAAGACTCCTCCATTTGGAGGAGCCAAGCTACTGTGTTATTGCCCTGCTCACAATTTACTATTGTTTACACTCAAATTTTTCTTGATCAACATTATCTACTCAATATTTACCATGAAATTACAATGACCAATTTGAGGGTTTGGTTTGATGGAGGAGTATCTTCTAGTAACTTGTGACACTTTTAAATAATATTGTAACAAGCTATCCAATATTAAAGAAGAAAAAAGGATCCTTATGGATAATGTTTAAAGAATTCTCTAGCCCTTGTAATGGCCTGCACTTTATAGGTTGAAAAAAATTCTATTAATGTCATGACCCATAAGGATGCACTTTTCTTTTCCATTCTCTTTTAGACTTCCTCTGTTAAATTACTGTGTAAGAAGTTGCCTTAATACCCCCTCTGTTTCCCTCTTTGTTTTCCTTTCCATCCTCGCTATCTCCCACCTAAATAATGCGAGAAACAGTCTGCCTGTTTTGCTGCTGGCTTGTGTAGCTCCCTCCTATGCTATTTGTTACTAGTTTGCATGACTTGCACAAATGGCCTTAATTTTTGGCTGCTCATCCATCGTCAATCTATCTTTTATCCTGAACTGACAACTTCTTTGCCTATTGTATATCTTCCATAGCTATCAATTTATACCCTAATTTTTTTTCGGCCCTTCTGGCCCACCTTATCTCTTTAAACCATCATTATTGCCCCACCTTTGTCACCTTGTCTAGCCACCGTGACCTTTGCACCTAATCTTTTTCACCACCCTAACATATATCCATCTTTGATTGCTACCATTCTGTGGTTGTGGCTTTTCTTGTTGTCGATGAGGATTGAGAATAAAGATGTAACATTAGGCTGGAAATTGAAGCCAAGATGTTTTATGGTGTTTTATGTTGATGACCAGTATTGTGGGAATTTCACTTTTGCTTGTTTCATAACATCTTATGAAACATGCTATGGTTTGAAAAGAAACCTCCAGCGGTAACTCTAAACTATAGGCAACATTTTCTAACTCCCTATAGTGACGAGATTTAAAATAGTTAGCAAGTGGCAGGTTGGCAGCTTCATCGTGTTCCATTTGGGTTTTAAAACATCGATTTGAGGAGATTAGTAAGGGATTCCTTTGTGCTTGATATGCGTTTTATCTTGAGTTAGGTAGGTTGTAAGAGATTTTACGATCGAATCGTCTCATTGGTACTTTGAGGGGGATTCAATTTGAGCTTGTAGCAACAATGTTAGAATATTGACCAAATCAAAAATGAGTTGTTGCGACTCTTGTCACCCCTAATCATGGATTGAAGGCTTATGGGCAAGAGCAGAGAGGAGTTACAAAGTCAATGTTGTAGAAAATCATGAACTAGGAAAATAAAATTAAGATGATTGGTCATATAGTGACTTGCATTGCACATGCAACTTTCTTCTATATGAGATTATACATCTCTTAGGTTGCGTTTGGTAGCTGGCAATCTATTCAGATTGCTAGTAATTTAAAGGGGCCCTACCAGATTACTACGTTTGGTATGCTTTGTGGATTGATAATCTGATTATCAGGTAATCCAGATTACCTCCCATGAGGTAATTTGGATTACCAAGGAGAGGGGTGGCTATCTAGATTACCTCCCATGAGATAATCTTGTAATAAAATTTTTGGACGAAAGTGCCTCCCTCCCCATCGACGCCACTTGTTGGAAACCCGTGCCTCCCCCCAACCTCCCCAACTGCTCCTCCAACGACAGGAAAGAGGGCCAAACCGGCAACTCTTCCACCACCAAATCCAGCTGACGGCCGCCTGGAAGCATGGTCGTTGGCGTACCGCCGTCAGTCCCCGTTCGTCTGCCGCTAATGGGCGTAAAGGAGATGATGTTTCATTACCGCAATCGACGTCGTGCCGATCAACGCCGTGTGGAAGAAAAAAAAGAAAGGGCGCAGTGTGCTGGTCGCCGCAGGTGGCGTTGTGCGGAACGACCGCACTGGGAGGGAGAGGGATGCGGTGCCGTCGATTGCCGCAGGCGACACCATATCGGATGACGGAAAAGAGAGACTAGAAATGAAGGGCCTCCGCCCCGTCGGGATCACCGCCTCTTGCCCGGACGGTCACGCATGGTCGTCGGGAGAAGAGGAGGGATGGATCTTCTCATGCCCTTCTTCTTCTTTGTTTCTTCTCGCCAGTCGGATCTCTCTCCAGTGGGATCTTGCTCCGACGGGGATTGAGAATAGCATGTACCAAACACAGTGAAATAATAATATAATAATTTATTATTAATAAAAATAATAATATAAAATAAAAAATAGAGTAATAAAAATAATAATATAATATGTTATATTATATATCATATATAATATAATATATAATATATATTATAATATATAATATATTTTTATTCTTTTATTCTGAAAAATTGAAAAATTTGTGCATGGGATGTGATTTTTAATAAATTTGATTTAAGGATATTTTGAAAATTTGATGTTACATTACCAGTAATCTGATTGTTATACAAATATGTCAATCAAGATTCTCAATAATTTTACTGCAACATTACCTGTGTGTACCAAACACAGTAATCAATATTACTGGCAATCTATTCAGATTTCAGGTAATCTAGATTATCAGGTAATCTAGATTATCACTGCCTAGCAATGCACCAAACACAACCTTAAGGGTTTGTTTACATGCCCAAATAAGCTATTTCAGGACAAGTTCTCTACACCACTAGATGTTTAAAGAAGCAATGCTAACACAACAAAATTGGCTAGCAAAGGTAGAGAAAACTTGATTTATTGGGGAGCTTGTAGATCATATGATTGTCAAAAATTAGGATACAAGATTTGTTCTCCAAGATGATTTCCACTATCCTCAAATATTTAGAATCAACTTAGAGAAATTGTTTACCCTCCTATGCTAACCTCTTCCAACCAAGGTTTTTGGAACTGATATTGGGATCCGTACTGGTTCTTGATCGGTATGGTATCGATACCGTACCGACACTTAGAATGGTCAGGTGTGCTGGTTCCATATCGGCACATTTTTTTTTCATTTTCTTTTCAATCCAATCAATTTTTTTAAAAAAATTTTTGAATTATTTTAGATCCAAATTAATGTTCATTTATATTATATAATATTTCTATCACTTCGAAATAAAATAAAAAAAATTAAAATCGCATATTAAATATATTTAGAGTACAAACTACAAAGAACAATGTACTAACCTCAAGATATCTATTGATCTAATTTCTCATCGAGTATCTATGACTCTCATGGATATTTGGATCACCACATAATCAGAAGGAATATTAACCCATCTCTTTAATTAAGCAGCATTGTAGTCCTGAATGCTTATCTTATAAGGCATTTACTCTGGATTATAAGACATCTTAGATCTCTCGTTTAAGCTCTGACTTTGAGAGGTATCTTCGGATTGATAGTACGATTGTGGAGGGATCCATCCAAATATATCGACAGCAAAATTTGATCCGTAAGATGCTTCGGACTGTATAGAATAGTAGTCACTGGAAGACGATATTTCGGACGTACCATATCCATATCCATATAGATTATAAGTTGCCTGCAGATAATAGGATCCATAATGCGAGGATGAATTTGATACATCCTTGAATTTTACTTCACATGGAAGGTCATTTACATTTGTATCATGTGCTGAACGATCTCTAGGAGCCCATGGTCTATATAAAGTCGTATCCTCACAGATTTTACCAACTCATGTACCGTGGTTCCTATCTTGTGTGGTATGCATATACTGGGACTCACCGGTGAATCGAAGATCATCCTGTGACTGTATCTTACGAACGATGGTTTCTTGTCCTCCACTCTCTTTGGTCATCAGATCCATGACTACTATCATCACTTTTCTTGCTCTGAATCTGAGTGAACTAACTCCACTCTTGGCGAGGCTGCAATTATCTTTCTTTTTTCTTTATTTTTTGCTGAGCAGTTGCTTAACCTTCCTTCGTGCCCCTCTGTGATTGACTTTGTTGTGCCTGGAAGAATGGATGTCTTCTTTCTGATTGAGATGACCGATCTCGTCTTTATAGTTCTTGCTTAAATCTTTGGAAGAATATTTCAGACATAGAGTTATGTGATGAATGACTCTCCTGTGGTCCTTCAGGCTGTGGTTGATTAGCTGGAATGTTATATGAAATATTTCTATCTGCCTATTGTCCTGGATCCATCCTAATCTTCCTAGCTACCAAACTAGTTGGTCGTGAAGTGGATTCTAGCTCATCAAGCTCTGGTTCCTGTTGCTGGTTTGTAAGCCATCTGATCATCTGATCCTCATCATCAATAGCATAATCATCTATCGTCGCATCCGTAGACTTAGCTGTACTTCCTTTTGGATGCATTTTAGTCTTAATCTTAGATTATAATGAACGTATACAAGATCGTTGAAGTGTTTACAGTTTCTTTGTTTGATGTGGATGAGGACGAAAGTTGATCAATTACGCTCATAGCCATTAGAGGAGACCGTCTGAAAAGAATGTGGATAACCACACCTTTAAAATTATCTACATACTATCTAAAATGAATCAATCATTCAGCTGTAAAAATATTAAGCAAAATTATGTATCCGATTGCATAAAATTAGTAGGTATGTAATATCAACAAACTCTTGTGATTATTGATTTTTAATTTATCTGGATTCATCATTTTTTTTTTCTTACGACAGTCGATGAAACTCCAAAATTGTCTGTCTCCTTTCTAAACTGTTTCATCTGTAGAAAATATATTTGTTAAGTTAACAAATATGTTATTGATTATAAATCGGATTCAGTTAAATGCTCACACCTTAGTTAACCTAGCATATCTCTTGCAGACATATAGATGTGATTTTTGGATCGGATATCATCTTATATATCACGTTATGGAGAGCAGTCAGAAGTTCGTTATCCATATCTATCCCAGATATGGTGTACTAGAACATCAGATTTAGATAGTAAGCTGCAGATTAATTGTATAAATGATTAAGTAAACTTATTTAAGTACAAGAGAAGAAAAATTTTTAGAGGATTTTTAATTTTCTGCTTATCAGTTAGTTGCAAGTCCCTACTCATCTGATTGTCCCATCGTCGCTCGATTATGCTGATGATTCTTGAGCATGTTTGGATCATCTCACTGATCTATTTCTTTATCCTCTCCATCATGTGATACAAGAAGTCCATCTGGGGTTATCTTTTACTGTCCACAGTCTGAAGTACTTTGTATAACGATTTGATAGCCTTCACTGTTTTATCGATCCATTGCTAGAATAATTGATTTGTCATCAAGTTCTCCATATGATTTTTTTTAGTATCGATTCTCGCATATCTGCTCTTCTGCCATTCAGTATTGATAAACATCTGACGCAAGGCTGCTTTCTTGTCTAAAAAGCTATCAAGTGCTATATAGTTTGTAGCAAATCGTATGACATATGGTCTTAAGATTTTCTCTTTAATATATGTCCGCATCAATGACAGGATCTATGTATGATTGTAGATGAATCTAGTAAAGTCTGGATTGAGTCCACTGCCTGCTGCACCCTACGAAGCTTCCTAATATCCATCAAAATGAGATCGATGCAATGTGTAGCATATGTGGACGAGTAAATATACGGTTATCGCTTCATCATTAACTCTCCGACGGTTTTATACTGTGGCCCATTATCTATGATGATCTGTATGACATTCTGCTCTTCTACCGCATCAATCACCTCCTCCATCGGTTCAAAAATATACGTGGCGTTGTGCACCTTATCTGGAGTATCAATTGACTTGTGAAAATTTTTTTTCCATCAAATATGTCAAGAAGTTGATAATGTTTCACATGGTAGGATTGGTCCAACTATCATACATCACCATTAGTCCGTATTTGGACCATTTATTCTTATAAAAAGAAATTCATCTTTGCAGATCCTTCTTGTTATTGTCAAAAAGCTCATCATAGGTGTTTCTAGATCTTGCAGGATCTATATCTGGGTCGCAGCTTATATGGCTGAAATGACAGACTGATATTAATGGTGCCTGCTGCATTTGTTGGAATATGACTAAAATAAAATCATGATCTAATAGCTCGCCACATATCTTTTTTCAGCATACTATCAATCTTCTACCGCTTTGAATCTTTATTGGAGAAAGCTTGTGGATCCAAATCATGAATGGTGGCTCATGCTGGAATCCCTCTGGAGAACTTTCTCCTATTTCAAAAGACCTCAATATAGATGAAATATTATGCTTGCCTCTACTGATGGTCTTTCTGAGTGAGGAGATCCTTCTGAACTCGGACTCTCCCTTAGCGGTCATAGAGTTGGATCCCGATTCATAGTATGACAGTCCAAAATGTTCTTTATATCTGGTCATCTCCTCCAGTTGGTGTGATCATCCAGACTGGTCTGAATAGCAGCCTCAATCTGTGTCTTCTCATCATCTGGAGTGGAGGCTATCTCTGACTCTCCGGAGTGATAGGAAGGTGGCTCTACGGCTTGACGGTCTGCCTCTGTCATCTTCTGTTTTACCCTCTTTTTCGCTGCATTGAAATCAGCAAAGTGCTTCATCAGCTGGCGGACCTTCTGTGGGTATTTTCGACATATGGATACATCGAGATGACTATCAGTCAAATGCTGCTTCAACCTAGTCATCGTTTTCTTAAACTGTGTTGTATCATTTGTGTCTCCAATAGTACCGAGTTGAGAGCATCTCATCATGATTCTAACCAATGTTATGCTCTAAATCCTTCTTATTTGATGGATTTATTTCTGTAAGTTTAACAATGCACGTCACTTTAATAATTATATAAAGATAATAAAATTTTGTCATCCTAAAAAAAATCTAATTTTTAAGTCTTGAAAAGTATATCTGAATAATATATTTCATATTTCTCATTTTTCATAATTTTTATTTATATTAATTTTTTGTGTTAAAAAATAATTTTAAGTATCATAAATTCAGAAAAATATGTTATGTACTTCAAAAATACTTCTGAATTAGCTAAAATATATTACTAATTTTACATATTTTTTGAATTGGTTATATTTTTTTATTATTTAATTAATTAAATATTTTTTATTTTAAAAATTTTAAAAATTCATTTGAGCTTAGATCTAAGTAGAAACATATCATGGATGCTGCATATATTTTTCTAAGCTTATGAACATATGTGTTAAAGGCTATTTATTTTTTAATTTTATTCAAACTTAGGTCTAGGCTATTATACACATTATGCATCAAAGTCTTCACAATCGGACATCAATTTTATACTGAAAGTAGCTTTAATTATCTTAAATAATATTTTGATTTTATTTTTTTAAATTTTAAATTTTTATAATTTTTAATTTCAAAAATATATTTTAATTTAAAAAAATATAATTAACTAAAATTAATAATTTTAATATCATCGTGTGGATCATCCAAAGATCTACAACGTATAATGAAATCATACCAAAATAAAAAATTTTGGCATGATTTTCTCATATTTTTCTATTTATTGCCATTTTTCGACCAAAAAAATTAAAAAAAAGGGAGTGAGGAATAGTTGGATTATCTTGAATTCGGTTGAGATATTTTGATATTTTGATGAAATTGCGGAAACTCTGGCGAGTTGGTGGTTGTTTCCTTTTTTTCTTCTATTTAAAACAAAACGAAAGAAGAAAGGTAGAGAAGTTGCTTCTCTACCTTTTGAAAGGTTATCCTAAAAGCTACCCAGACACCTACTACCCACCCTACTCCCCGCCCTCCACCTTTCACTCATGTGCGGCTCGATTCGGGGTCGAACCAAGCCAAACCAACTAGAATTGCGTGGTTTCGCATGGTTCTGGGTTGTACCACACCAAACCGACCGGTTCGGTGTGGTCGGAGTGTTTTTCCAATTTTTTGGCCCAGATCGGATTGGTTCCCAGTCGGTTCGGTTCATTATGGGGTGTACTGGCCGGTTCGGGCTGGTATGGAATTCCATGCTTCCAACCATCTAGGATACTCGGTATGCCCTCCAAATAGAGGTGGCAATCAATGTGAGGTTGGGTCAGAAAGTCCCAAACTTGGACTTGTTATATTTAATAAATAGGTAACTTGATCCGACTTGTTTAACCTATTTAATAAACATGTTATATTGATTAGCATGTGTAACCTATTAGCCTATATAACTTGTATAATCTATATAACTTGTTTACATAAAATATTATTAACCACTAAACTGGTTAACCTCATTAACATAGACAATAATTCTTCACAGCCATCTAAAACTATAAAAGTGAGTATCTGCTTTATAAACAGAATCAATAGAAATGATATAAAAGAATTAGAAATGATACCTCTTACCAATGATTTAGAACTCAATATGGAATAATCCACTACACTTCATTTCATAGGTTACCGTGTCAAAGTGTGGTAGTTCACTACCACATGGACCTAAAACTTCAATATAACTGCAAAAGGAAAAAGAATTCATAGCGATAAAAGTTGTGAACTTGTATTGAACTTATACAGTAGTTTATATAGGTTTATGCTCAGATCCACAACAATGTGCACTCTGACCTAGCGGAGAGACAAGTTGTTTGATAGAAAGATCTAATCTTGACTTATGACTTGCAAGCTTTTTTATCAACCAAAGTTTAATCCATCAAAGGAAACCCATTACGATCAGCTCCCAACCTGATTTCCTGATTTTAATACTCCAGCAAGTATTTAGAAAAGGGAAGAAGGGAAGAGAAAGAGGAGGCTCAGGTTCATCATTTAATCTGCAGCTAAATCAAAATGGCTTCAATCGGTTGCTTGTAGAAGCAGACCATCCAACACTGATTGTCATTAGAAATAACTGATTTTTGCCTTATGCATTAGCAAATCTCATCCAATAACCATCTTAGCCTCTTCATAAAAACCTAAAAGCAATGTCATTTGTGGCCGTTACACCCAAATATTATCTTTTAACAAGGCTACTTTCACTAGAAGATCATCGAGGTAGAAAGTAACTAATTAAGAGCACATGGGATTCTAGAAGAATCTATGAAATTAGGAATTAGAATTACATATTTGTCATCTTGGTATTGGATCTCGTACTGGTACCATCCTATTGTAGTGTTTGTATGCAGTATGGTACGAGATGACAAGGTATATTGAGTGTCGATATGGCACAAGACTATATATTGGTTCGGTACTGGTACAGTATGGAATGCTCGGTGTGGTACGGTACTGACTAGTGTAGCAAACTTTGGTATAGCGCATGTGTGTCTAGCCAGTGGGCAAACTTGATTAAAACAAACTCAAGCATTAGAAGCTTTAAAAGCATATTGCAACTTGCAAGTATCTCTAAGATATAAAATTTTTCAATGCTAGACATTTTTTTGAACACCATAATTGCCAAAGAAGTGGATCTCATAACTAATAATTTCTTGAAAGTGAGACAGAATGACATCTAACAAAATCATTAAGAAGAACTATCATAACACTGAAAATCTAAAGACTGTTACCATTACATATGTTTGTTTAATCTAGCCTAGAGACACTAACATGATTTCCTAAGTATGTTTTATCATCAGCAATGAGCATCTATCTAAATAATTTAGATGGAATTGCAATGATGAACTTCAAATATATGGCTCTTATAGTGAGGGTTTAAAGTCCTTCATTTCTTGCATAACATCTGATTATACTTTATGAAGATCAGATCTTTAAATTCAGAGGTACATGCTGGTTTCATGTTGTTTCTGTGCTATTGCTTTGTTCTGCATGTCACTCCATTAAGGGAACTGATTGTCAATGATTAGTATCCTAAGCTACTTTTGTAATATCGCGAGCAATAGAAAGATAGCTAAAGCTACCCTGTTGGTCAATATCACAATAATGATTGGTTACACTTGTGTGAAATGGCTAGATTGATGTCAAGTACTGTATGTGTTGTGGAAAAATCATGTGATATGAACTGTTGTTTATGTTCATCCAATTAATGCATATAGCAAGGTATGTTGTGCTGGTATCGGAACCTTCACTGGTTGCTTGACTGTATGGTATGGTACCATGCCATTCTGTTCCAGGTCCATACTGACACAGGGCTGCTGGTGGGAGAGGGGAAGAGGGAGAAGAAAAGAGAGGAAAAGAGAGAGAGAGGGAGAGGGAGGGGGAGAGAGATAGGCCAAGAGAAGGAGAGAGGGCTTTTGAGCCCCCTCTCCTCTGGCTGCACGAAAATAGGGGTGGTGCTCTTGTTTGGTTGAAAAGAGATAGGGATAAAGAGGGAGGAAGGGAGGGAGAGAGAGGGAGAGGGTTTTTTTGAGGGGGGGGAGGGGAGATGTTGAGAGTGGGACAGAAAGGGCTTTCGAACCCCTCTCTCCTCCGACTGCATGATACATATAACACATCATCTCAAAGATAAGCAAGATCTGATGATCAAATATTCTACTAATAGAGGTCATCATTTGTCAATCATTTACCAACCTCATTTGCTACATGCATGTTGAGAATGAATACTTACTTAACAAGGGGTGTTTGAATGCCATCTTTGGTAAAATATTTAGGGGTTTCAAAATGATGGACATTTAGTGTGAAAATCTTGGATCTTTTATGAACCCTTAATGGTACGCTATCTCAGTACCGGTTTCCGTATTGGTGCCATCTTGTCACTATGTCGGTACACCTAGTATGAGGACCGTTTCTGCATGTTGAGTGTTGGTATGCTCCCATACTGTGTATTGGTATCGAATTAGTACGGTATGGTATGCCTCATACTGTCTAGTTCGGTATGATATGGTATACCTTGCCTTAACCTTTCATGCCCATAGAAATATATTTGCTATAAATTATTTATTTTGCTTTAATCTGAATCTTTTCACTTTTATTTGATGATGCACCATGTTATGTCTTTCCTTGTTTATTAGTTGTGTTGTTCTATGATGAAATACTTGGAATAATAGTGAATTTTATTTGTTTAATTCTGCTCCTTTTTTTTTAAGTAAAAAACTGTTCTTTGTTTTAGCTGATAATTTATTAGTCAATTTACGTTGTTATTTTCTCATTGTATGTTTTTATCTCTTTGTTGCAGTCCACCTAGGCTTAAAATTAAGGAGAACAGATGTGACCACTGCTTATATGGATTTGCGTGAAAGAGACAATGCCCGGGAGTCATGTGTCATAGATACACCACAAACAAATCTGGCTGTTTCTGATGAGAAAACTGAGTTCGATGACTTTGTTGTGTCCTCAACAAGTTATGAAGACAATGGACATATAGTCACGGATGAAAATGAACCTGGGATTCTTACAAGAACGGATCCTCTTGTAATTAAAACTTCTAGTCATGTAGCACCTTCTGTAGGCGACAAACAGTTCTCAGACACTTCATCCGATGTACTCCATATTCTTACTGATTTCATTGGACCTGAATCTTTTGTGCTACTCTGTACTTTTGATTCTTATTAGGTTCTCATATTGAAATTCTGTCAGGGAACAGCAGTTGATGTGATTTCAGATGATGAAGGTAGCTGGGTGTCAGCATCTGATTCTCCATCAACAACACAATCTGATGTCGAAAGTGAAGGTCATTTTTTACTCACAGGACATCTGTTGTTTTGCTTAATCCCTGTTTCATGACTGCTTCATGTGTAATTTCAGGTTATTTAGAACATCGAGTCTCAGATAATTGTTACAGTGCATGTGCAGATATGGTAAGAATCTTTTTTTCGTGATGGCATTGCACTGGTGAACTTTTACAGAACAAGATTGATGTTAATATATTTGATGTTCTTTCCTTTTATCTGGAAGAGTATCCAGGACATGAGTAATTAATTTTGTTTCTTTTCAGAACTTAGAATATTTCCTGCCCACCCTTTGCCCATTAGTTTTGGAGATAGAGAATTGTTTTTGATATTAATGTCTAAATGCATATACCATATTGGTTTTGGAGTTAGAGAGTTACTTTTGACATTCACGTCTGAATGCGTATATATATGGTTTACGTCACTTCCTCTCACTTCCCCAGTCACTTTATTTGATTTGATACGGTAGATATGGATTATGATGGATAACAAATTTTTTATCAGTTGAAAATTTTTCCATCCCATTTCTAGGGACATTTTGAATATTTTCATTTAATTTGTATATGTATTTTTTTCTTCCTGTAAGCTATGGATTTCCACAAGTGGTGGAGCTCTGCCTTATTTGTGAGTGTTGCTGATGATTGTCAAGGCACAAATTCCAAATTTTTGTATGTAAAATTCACAGCAGATGCTACAAATCATCCAAGCTATAAATATTGAGAAATATCTGTTTGTACAGGTAAGTTTCAATAAAACTCCATTTTGTCTGCTTACAACCTATAGGGAAATTATTATATACTACCATGCTTCCATAAAGACCCAAGCAACCTTCAGTGATTTTTCATTGTCTAGACTTCCATCTGACACTCTTTGACCCATGGATTGATAAATCCATGGTGTAAACTTAGGGTGCATTTGGTTACGCTTTTTGATTTTTGATTTTTAAAAAATATTTTTTATTTTTTTTGATTTTTGCTATTGAGTAAAAGCAAAAAAGCAAAAAGTAGGTTTGGTAACTACGTTGCTATAAAGCAAAAAGCAATGTCTGGGGATGGCAGGCGAAGAGCTCGACGAGGGAGAAGGGCTCGGGTAGGGAGGGAGAAGGGGGTGGGGAGGTGAAGAGCTCGACGAGGGAGAAGAGTTCAAGCTCTTTACTTTTTGGTTTGGTGTTTTAGATGTGGAGAAGCAAAAAAAAGCAGAAAAGCAAGTTTTGGAAAGTAAAAAATTTTTTCTTTGTATATAAAGTAATTATTTTGATTATTTTGATTTTTGCTTTTTGCTTTTCATAGTGTTACCAAACATTGCTTTTTGATTTTTGGTTTTTAACAATCAAAAAGCAAAAAAATTTTTTTTTTTAATGGCTAACCAAACGCACCCTTAAAATGATGAAACTCATCTGGATCCATCTAATGTGGATTCATGGGTTTATCAACCCACCAAAACATAATTATCTGCACCATCAGAGAGACTAATTGGTTGATATTTATTAGAGATAGGTAAACCTAGACTTCAAGCTAAGATGATAAACTTAGATTGATGGAACCTATCCTCCGTCTCTAATGGAACTTATTGCCAACTATGGTCATTAAAGCGTTGTTTTCATCAATCCATGGTTTTATTGACCAAAAGGGAAAGAAAGAGAGAATGATAGCTCTTTGACATGAACTTACACTTACACAGAGCAAGAGCAGGAAGTTCCAAGTGTTGGAATAGTGAAGCGGCTGCCCTTCAATTTGTGGAGAGTGGCAACAACAAAATTGCCTGTATATAATGAATGGTGATAAATTTTATGTTTTTTCAGTGATTTTTCAATCTTGATCCAGGATCAAGCAAGTCAAAAATTTTAATAATATATTTTTTTTCAAGTTAAAAGTTATATAGATGAAGCAGTGATCGGAGCAAGAGTGAGTTTCCATAATGGATGCAACAGTGGAAATAGTATTTTTCACCCCTTCGCATGCTTTTTAAATTTCATATCACAGGAAGGGGTTCTCAACCAGAGGAAATGGTATATTCATTTTGTACAATGATGCAGTTCCAAATCGTGTAATTCACTTTGTCAATGTTGATGCATTCAGTCGAAACAAGGTTCTGTGCAACTCGTGGTACAATAGCCTACTCATTAGGTCTATCTGGCTCTGCTACAGTTGATGACATAGAGTTGCAATTGGCAAAATAATGCAGAAACAAAACATAATGGATGAGATGGTGCACTTTTTCTGGTCATTAAGCTGCAACTTTTTTTGTTTGATGATCAGCCTGGAGGCTACCTTTTTTTATGTCTATAGAGTTAAGTTCTCTTATACATACCCCACTCAAATCTATATGAACAAGCTGCATTGTTTGGATTTGACGTCTCGAGATTCAGCTCACATTGAGCCCACAGCGAGGTTCACGGTGAAAAACGGAGTCCAACGAGACCAAGATCACCTGAAACGGAGCTCGGATGGAGGAGATACGAGCTTTTGAAGTCGGTACGAGATCGAGGCGGCGGAGGACCACCGGCGATCGGTGGCGGGCGGCAGCGGCGCGCGGGACGCATGACCCAGGCCCGTGCGGGACGCGCGACCCACGCAGGCACGCTGCCCAGTCGGGCGTGAGGCCCAGGTGCGCGTAGGAGCGGGCCGACCCAGGCCAGCGCTGGCCCTGTGCACCGGTCCACCATGGATCGGGCGGTCCACGGCTGGGCCTGTGGACCGTGTGGGCGTTTCCCACGTGTTTCTCATGGTCCACGGTACTATTCTGTGGATCGGAGCGCGATCGGACGGCCCAGAGAGATTGCGGTGACGATCCGACGGTTCAGGAGGTTGATTTGGCTTGTTTAGGAGACCTAAACCTAATCTAATTAGGTTTTAAATCACGTTTAAGCCTTTAAAAAGGCCTGTGACGAACAAACAGTGGTGGTGGTTCGGATTTGCGCCGTACGAAGCCCGTACGGAACCCAAGAGAAGAGAGAGGCGGAAGCGCTGAGAGAGAAAGAGCAGGAGGCTCCTGGACAGCGGTCGTCAGGCACTTCAGGGGTTCAGGGGGTCTTCCAAGAGAGAGAGCTTTTGTGAGGGGAACTTCAGGTGAGAGAGAATTGGGTGTACAAGGGTTGAGGGTGAGGTCTCCTCTTGTAAATTTTTTTTTTCATAGTGAAGTTTGCATGCCCCGTGGAGGCGAGCCCTTTTGTGGTTGATCCACGTATTTTGATTATTTTTCTTTTATTTTGTTTCTTTTTTCTTCCTGCTGCATCGCGTGGTACTGAAAAGATCTTGGGAAGTGGTGTCCTGGCCAGACATCCACCAACAAGTGGTATCAGAGCAAGGCGGTACAAGGACGCAGATTGCAGCGGTGGTGAGCAAGACTGAAGATGGAGAAGACAGGAACAATCAAGATGGAGATCAACAAGTTCGATGGTAAGAGCAATTTCTCCTTGTGGCAGGCAAGGGTGAAGGATATGCTCATCCAACAGGGGTTGATCGATGCTCTCTTGTGCGATGAGAAGCCGACCATCATGGAGGTGCGGGATTGGAAACGACTACAGATGCAGGCGGTGAGTATCATCCGTATGTACCTGGCGGATGAGGTGGTGATCCGTGTGCTGAGCGAGACTTCCCCGACGGTGCTGTGGTCGAAGCTCGAGGAGTTGTACATGGCGAAGTCTCTCACCAACACTCTTTTCCTTTGGAGGCAGTTTTACCAACTGCGGATGACTGAGGGACAGAGCGTGCAGGAGCATCTGAGCCACTTCCAGAAGATCCTCACCGACTTTCTCAGCGTTGGCGAGAACGTTGAGGAGAAGACCAGGGCGCTGGTTTTGCTGGCGTCGCTTTCCCCTTCGTACGAGTCCTTGGTGATTGCTCTTCTAGTGGGGAAGAGCACTATCAAGATGGACGAGGTCACCGCGGCGATACTCCAGAACGAGGTTCTCAGGAGGGAGAACCCAGCTTCGAGCTCAGGTGGCGGTAGCTCAGCTTTGGTGGCTTCTGGAAGAGCAGGAGGCGGTAGACGGAGCGACAGGAGATCGCAACGAGGGCGGTCCAAGTCCAGGAGGGACTTGAGCAAAACCAGATGTTACCGGTGTGAGGAGTTGGGGCATCTAGCCAGAGATTGCCCTCAATTGAAAAATCGGATGGTGGCTGCTGTAGCGACGGCCGGCAGCGATTTAGATGGAGATGTCCTGGAGATATCTGACGAGGTATCTACTTCTTCCCAGCAGTGGATATTAGATTCTGCATGCCCCTATCATGTATGTTGCAGAGAGGAGCAGTTTGACTCCCTGGAGAACAGTGAGGGCACTGTATATCTGCCGGATGGATCGAGCTGTGCGATCAGAGGCATTGGGACGGTCAGCTGGAGGACACATGACGGTGCAGTGAGGAGATTGGGGGAGGTCCGATACATATCCGATTTCAGGCAGAATCTTATCTTACTTAGTAGACTGGATTCGAGAGGCTACAGGACGGTAGTTGGTGGAGGAATCCTGAGATTGCTATGCGGCGATAGGATTGTGCTGGAGGGGAAGAAGGGGAGCAGAGGACATTATTACCTGGCAGGGAGCCCAGTGCGAGGTGGAGCTTCGGGAGCCAGGTGGAGCCTAGAGCGAGGTGGAGCTCCAGGAGGCGGATCGGGCACGAGACAGGAGACTCGAGAGGACGAGAGGTGACGTCGCAAGGTGAGATTCCTATTGCCGCAGGACGATGCCCCGAGCAGGTCTCAGGTCAGGAGGAGCACAGCATACGACGGAGATGGGATCGAGCAGCCTGGCTTGACTCCCATGTTTGCCCATCCATGATCAGCAGGCGATTGTCCCAGGGCATGGGGCGAGGAGATCCAGAAGCTCTCGGAGTTTGGAGGAGGTCGAATATCGAGTCGAGGTGGAGATTGTTAGGATTTGACGCCTCGAGATTCAGCCCACATTGAGCCCACAGCGAGGTTCGCGGCGAAAAACGAAGTCCAACGAGACCAAGATTACCTGAAACGGAGCTCGGATGGAGGAGATACGAGCTTTTGAAGTCGGCACGAGATTCGAGGCGGTGGAGGACCACCGGCTGCGGGCGACAGTGGCGCGGCCGCAGGCGGCGGCGCGCGGGATGCGCGACTCAGGCCCGCGGGACACGCGACCCATGCGGGCGGGCGGCCCAGCCGGGCGCGAGGCCCAGGCGCGCGCAGGCCCGCGCGCAGGAGCGGGCCGGCCCAGGCCAGCGCTGGTCCTTTGCACCGGTCCATCGTGGAACGGGCGGTCCACGGCTGGGCCTGTGGACCACGTGGGCGTTTCCCATGCATTTCTCGCGGTCCACGGCACTATTTCGTGGACCGGAGCGCGATCGGACGGCCTAGAGAGATTGCGGTGACGATCCGACGGTTCAGGAGGTTGATTTGGCTTGTTTAGGAGACCTAAACCTAATCTAATTAGGTTTTAAACCACGTTTAAGCCTTTAAAAAGGCCTATGACGAACAAACAGTGGTAGTGGTTCGGATTTGCGCCGTACGATGCCCGTACGGAACCCAAGAGAAGAGAGAGGCGGAAGCGCTGAGAGAGAAGGAGCAAGAGGCTCCTGGACAGCGGTCGCCAGGCACTTCAGGGGTTCATGAGGTCTTCCAAGAGAGAGAGCTTTTGTGAGGGGAACTTCAGGTGAGAGAGAATTGGGTGTACAAGGGTTGAGGGTGAGGTCTCCTCTTGTAAAATTTCTTTTTCATAGTGAAGTTTGCATGCTCCGTAGAGGCGAGCCCTTTTGTGGCTGATCCACGTATTTTGATTGTTTTTCTTTTGTTTTGTTTCTTCTTTCTTCTTGCTGCATCGCGTGGTACTGAAAAGATCTTGGGAGGTGGTGTCTTGGCCTGACATCCACCCAACATGCATCAATTGAAATGTGAATATTGAATGCTGTTTGCAAGAAACTAGATATTTTGTTATCTGGTATTTAAGGTGTTCAGGTTAATTAAGGGTACAGATGTGTCATGGAAGGTCAGGTAGTATTGTGTCAAGTTTGTGGTTGCTGACATGCTGGACATTTGAGAGCTCTTGCATAGTTTTTGGATAACTTGCTATTTCTTAATGGTGTATGCTCTGTCAGCAGGATGCTTTATGGTCATCTCTATTTTAATTTTATTGGTCATTTGTTCTAGTTGTTGTTCTCATCGTTTTCTTTAAACCTTTTTACTTCTGCCTGTTCCTGCTTGCTTTATTTGTTATTATACTTGATCAATACTCTTTTTTTGTGGTTTGCAGGTGGGCGACAACATGGCTATCGTAGTTTTCCCTGATTATGTTATATATAAGAACATGCTGTGTGGAGAGTCTCGGTTCACCTTCTTCACAGATTGCATTAAGATCGAGTGTTCAGGTGCTAGTGAAAATGGAAAATTTGTTTTAGAATGTGCAATTGCTGATATCATTTATATTCATCGCCAGTGGAGTGGAAGTGTGGGTATTTCTGTAGCCTTTGATTTAGAAATCAAATTGGGTACTGTACTGTATGTTGTTGCTTTTGGTTGTTTGTGATATCATCTTCTTCTTATTACAGGTTGAAGCTGCTTTGGTTAAACTTTGTGTTAGAGCAACCGATGCTAATGAAAATGAGAAACCTCATAATGATGGTGGTATGTCTTTTTGCAAATATTTTCATTGCTGATTCCCTCTTTTGGCACTTTTATATTCTAAAATTGTCTTACTTATTTTGAGTCACCTTTTTCATTATCTATGGGGCTGCATCAACATCCCCCATGCCTTTTTATCCTAATTTTTTATCAGTTTGTGTTTCCAATCAAAATTTCAGGTTAATGGTGAGATAGGCGAACTTTGTTTGTTCAGTTTGGACTATGTAGAGTTAACTGAGTCTGCTCTAGCCTGTGACTGCAAGCAACTGATACATTAAGTCCTAGCTAGACGGACAACACTTCCATTTTCTTTTTTTTGCTTCAATATGTGAAAATTTTCTTATCTTTTGCTGTGTTATGTTTGTGAATATTATAAGATTGCAAGAATTCGTATTTGACCATATCAGGTGGAAGGAGACATTGGTAAATAGCTTGAAACTCTAAGTTGTAGCAGTATCACTGCATAACTGATTCGTGGAAAAAAGGGACAACTATTGCTTATCTAGTTGTTAACCCATTTTTATTCAAATAATTGTTTAGATATGTTTCCTATGACTTTTTATTGTTCGGACTTCAGAGCATGTGGATTTGGTTTCCAAACTCTATAAGAAAGCTTTCGAAGAGTATATTGAAAAGTTGGCTGTGCTTCTTGTAATCCTAGTTCAATTTCATAGTATTTAGATCTGGAGATGAAGAATATTGCCATTTAACTATTTATTTGATGCTATTAGATCCCCTCTTCGTTTCCTCCCCTAGATACTCTTGAGGAACTTTTTTTGACCTCTTATTGGCTACTCCAGACTTTTGTTGAGATTGAAGGCTTAGTTTTGTCAACCTAGTTAGATTAATATTCTCCATGAACAAGTTGGTAGTTAGGAGTCCCTTCTCTAATGAATATATACTTCTTTTCTGTGAAATGTGCATATGCAATGTGCTCTATTTTGTGTGAGTTATCACCACCAGAATTTGAATGAATTATAAAACATATTTGTGATTACATCACCGATGCACTGAACTTTTATTGTTCACAATTAGGGACTCATTGGGTTTGAAATGTTTAGATGGCTTTTCAAGGTCAAATTTCTTGGAACAATTTTCTTGTCAAATTTTTGGGTGTATAGAGGTATTTGACAGCTTGGATGCATAAAACAATGCACATTTTAATTAGCCACCAAAATATGTTATAAGATGCACATTTCTGAGGATTCCTAAGGAAACTTAAGTTTGTTTTTTTTGGTTTAATTGACAATACTCACTTTCTCCTGTTACTCCTGATTGCTGCTTATATATCATTCGGATTTAATACCCTACTTTGATAAACCTAACTGGGTCAGATGCCTTGTTCCAAGGGTGATAACCTTTTATTTTTAAGAATAGCCCGGAGCCATAGTTACCAAGCATTGTTTCAATTATTTCTTTTGGAGTTTTTAAATCCTTATTCTCATCAATCAAATCAGGGGCAACATCTTTTGTTTTTTTGAGCTTTTCTAAAGCCTTCTCATCAATTCCATCTGCATTTGGTCTAGGTCCTCCCTCTATGTAGGCATTTCAATATAGATATAGGCAGCTTTCCAGATTGGTGATTTCTTAGATCGTTGTTGCTCAGGTCCATGCCATTTTAATTGTCTCTGCATCACTCCACTCTTAATTGGTGCCACTCTACAATGCCTCTATTGTACTTGTTCCTCATGCTATTCTTTCAAGTTCTATTGCAAATCCATCCCAACATACTCATTTCTACCACAGAAATCTTATTTGCTAGGCACTTTTAATTGCCAAACACTTTGAAGCATACAACAGTCTTAAGTCTTGTGCTAGTCTTATTAAATTACCTTTAGCTTGTCAAGGCATTAGTCGGTTACATAAGACTCCAAATGCACCTTACAGTTACACTGCAAATGCACCTTACTAGTTCCTTTATCTAGCTCTATTAGAATATTTCTTCTTCCGTCTCATTATTCCATTGAAGTATGGCCAGAATCTCAAAAATTAATAGCAAAAGTTTTAGTTTTAACCCAAATCTAATTTGAAACTAGGCTCAATTTTGTCTCTTCTTGCTGAAACTAATTTATAGATTCTTTATCATTTGCATTTTTTTTTTTTTTTTGTTTCTTTGCATGTAAGGAATCATTTTCCAAGATAAACTTGAAAATTGCAAGTTTTTGAGAACATTTGGAAGTACCAAGATGTTTTGATTCCAAAGATATTGGTGGAAGGGAAAATCTTTGGACATGGGTTTGGCTATCCTAGGGCCCCCATTTCATAAATATTTTGGCTATTGTATTGTGGATTGCTGATCATACAGTGAATTTTTAACATATTGAGCATTTATGTTCAACAAATATTTTTTTGATTGTGTGAAAGTATCAAATAGTAGATCTATAAGTAGGATTACAAATGGTTCTGAGTATCTATAAGTAGGGTTACAAACGGGTCTAAGTATCAAATAGTGGATCTATAAGTGGGTTTACAATGGGTCTAGTCATCCCATGACTTGACCTAGTTAGGTCCACCCCAACCTGATTGTTAAGGCTCTTAGGGCGTGTTTGGTTAGGGGGTGTTGGACTCTGGAATGGGAATGGGATTGAGTGATTCTCATTCTGGCCGTTTGGTTGGGAGGAGTTTCATTCCCATTTTGATTCCAGGGAGAAATGCCCAATCCCCCAAAATCCAGTCCCTCCTCTTTCCTTATATTCAAAATCCATTTCGATTCCGATTCTAATCACGAACCAAATGCGTTGGGGATATGGCCATTTTGATTCCCATTCCAATCCATTCTGATTCTAGTTTCGATTTCGGTCGTGAACCAAATGTGCCCTTAGGTTGTGTATATGAAAAATAAACCATTTCAAAAACTAAGAAATATCTTGGTCATATTTTTTTTTGCCCAACCCGACCCATGCACTACTCAGGTTTGAAATAGGTCAAACATTACCATATCCAACCATGTATCTGGTTCGATCTGGCTTAATCCAATACCCAATGGTTTTGTAATTTATAATTTCTTCATTACTATCCATTTGTCATGCTTGGACTTGTAGGTTGGGTATATGAAGACCATTATATGTAGCTTGAGGACTCAACTATGTTTGAGCCTTGATCATGTCAATGACATTAGTAGAAGCATTCCACACCAACAGCCTTTTTTTAGTTTTCTTCGCTTGTCCATGTCATTATTAGTTTTCCTTCAACACATACAATGGATACTGTAGATTTCTTATCTCCTGCATTGAGCTGGAACTCCAAACTTGACCTATCCTAGACCCAAATACATTAGGTTGCATTTGACTCATCTAGACCTGACCTATCCTGACTGATTTTATGGATTTCAAAATTTTTCATGATCTTGTTGACTCAGCCCACTTAGCCATCAGGCTGGTTCTGGGTCTAAAATCATGTATGATAGAAAATTGGCTCATGTCAGGGTCATGTTTGACGTGGTCTGGACTTGGCTTGGTTTTAGGCATATCCATAAGCTTATACGACATTATATATTTTGAATTGATGTCCGAGTTATTACTATGGACTAGTTTTATTTTTCTTCACTTATTTTTTTTAATTTTTGATTTACATTTTGGATTTATCTTTAACTTTCAAGTTGAATATATCAATGCTAGGGAAAACAACCAAAACCACTTAACTTGGAACTCATTTAGACTGTTTGAATCTTAAACCATGTTTTCGATCCTTCAGCTCAAGGTGTCTCTTAGCCATCACTTACAATCGGGGCTTGCATCCTACCATGGGTGGTTAGATCCGCCATGGCCTGCATCCTAGCGGGGGCCCAACTAAGGGGTGAAGAGGCTCCATGGGCAGATTGAGAGAGAGGAAGTGAGCGAGTGATCGAGAGGGTTTGAGAGAACTTGAGAAGGGCGGACTGACAGGGAGAGATAGAAAGTGATCAATTGAGAGAGTTTGTGGGGAGAGAGAGAGAGAGAGAGAGAGAGAGAGAGAGAGAGAGTTTGGTGAGGGGAAGAGTTTTTTAAAGGAATGGTTTGGTCAAATCAGTAGATGCAGGTCAGATCTGATCCAAACCGAGTAGAACCATTTGTTCTGCTTGGTTTGGATACCTTTTGATCAGCTCTGCACCTTTGCCAACCAAGCATTGAAACTGATCTAGCTTCACATTGGTTTGGGTTGGTACACATCAAATGGGTCTGTTTGGGTTGGGATGGCAGATGTTGGTTACAAACAGTTGTTGCCTTTTTACTTGGTTGCACAATTGATGCTAAAATTGTTTTGGGAAAAATGATCATGGTGGCTACTGTCACAGGGCTGAAGCCCTGGACACGGGCTTGGCACGGGCGCAGGTGGCACCGTGCCATGCCTTGCTGCGCGAGGGGGCTCGGTGCAGCATTGTGCGCAAGGAGAGCGCACATCTTCGGGACGGCACACCGAAGGAGGGCTGAAGCCTCGGACATGGGCTTGGCACGGGCGCAGGCGGCGCCGTGCCATGCCTTGCTGCGCGAGGGGGCTCGGTGCAGCATTGTGCGCAAGGAGGGCGCACATCTTCGGGATGGCACACCGAAGGAGGGCTGAAGCCTTGGACACAGGCTTGGCACGGGCGCAGGCGGCACCGTGCCATGCCTTGCTGCGTGAGGGGGCTCGGCGCAGCATTGTGCGCAAGGAGAGCGCACATCTTCGGGACGGCACACCGAAGGAGCGCACGACATGGTGATGACGTGCGGCACGGTTGCGCAGGCTAGACGCACCTTGGCTTGGGTTCGGCCAGAAGGACTCGGCTCTGTCTGCGGGCATGGGCGCAGCACAACTCGGGCATGGGCGTGGCACAGCTCGGGCACAGGCGTGGCACTGCATGGACGCAGGCACGGCACGGCTTGTGGGTGTAGGTGTGATTGCTCGGGCAGGGCATAGCACAACTCGGGCATGGGCGTGGCACAGCTCGGGCACAGGCGCGGCACTGCATGGACGCAGGCGCGGCACTGCTTGTGGGCGCAGGAGACGTGTGCACGCAGAAAGCGGAGTGTGCACAGAAATAGCGGAGTCCAGCTGGGGCACGGCGCGGACGACGTGCGCAGGAGACGTGCGCGCGCAGAAAGCGGAGGCGTGCGCGCGCAAGTCGGATGTGCACGCGATCGGCACGTGTGCACGCCAGGCTGCGGTTGCTGGCGGTTCCTGGCAACACCGGGGCGTGGCTGACTGGGACTCGCAGTTGATTGGGCGGTTCGGCTAACTACCCAGCAACGTGGGCGCATTACCAGGGAGTGGGCGCGCGCTGCCAGGAAAGTGGGCGAGTGGCCCACGGCCAGAAAGGCTATATAGATCTGTCGGCCAAGGCTGCGAGAGGCAGCTGGAAGCAGCCAGAGGCAGCCAGGGGCGGCCGAGAGAGAGGAAAATCATCCAAGGAAGGGTGTTTCCGTAGGCTGTGGGGAGGCAGCCGAGACAGCCAAGGAAGGGTGTTTCCATAGGCTGTGAGAAAGCATTCTGTGTAACCTGGGAGGGTTTTGAGTGCTTTGTAGGCCTGTCGGCCAAGGCTGTGGGAGGCAGCCGAGAGAGAGGGAAAATCAGCCAAGGAAGGGTGTTTCCATAGGCTGTGAGAGAGCATTCTGTGTAACCTGGGAGGGGTTTGAGTGCTCTGTACTTCAAGGTGAGAGGGTGAGAGACCTCTTGCATGAGGCAGGTGTGTCCTTTGTACTTTTGAGAAGAAAAGTAAGAAAAGGTTGGGGGTTTTTCCCTGTAAACACTTGTGTCTCGTACCTTGGGGTGTTGGCTGGCTAAGGGAGTTAGCGCCATCACGGAAGCAATTTTGGAGCTAAAAGTTGCCCCGTGACAGTTGGTATCAGAGCCCGGTTGCCTGAACAATGGCTGGTGGATCTGGCTTGGATGCTGTTCGAGACCGGGTAACAATCATCGAGCAGGTACTCGGTGAAGTCCCAGAGGAGTTGGAACGCCCGGTGATATCCAAATTGGATGAGCTCGAGGAAAGGCTGAGCGCACTTCAATCTCGGTTCGAAGAAGTAAGTGCCGTTCTAGCCTCTCGTGTTAGCATTGCAGAGAGCGAAATGGGAGTGCTCAAGACAGCGTTCTGCAGCCCGGGTGCCTTTGCTGCAGAACCATCCCGCTCAATGAAGGTGCCGGAGCCAAAGGCCTTCGAGGGGGAGCGCGATGCTAAGGCTATCGAGAATTTTCTATGGGACATGGAGCAGTACTTCGTCGCTGCAAGAGTCCCTGATAAAGAGAAGGTAACTCTTACTAGCATGTATCTAACCAAGGATGCAAAATTATGGTGGCGCACCAGGTTAGACGATGATGCTAGTGCGGGCAGACCGAGGATCGAGGCTTGGGAGACCCTTAAGAAAGAACTGAAGGACCAGTTCCTACCCTGCAATACTTCATGGTTGGCGCGGGAATCCTTGAAAAAGCTGCGACATGTGGGCTCGGTGAGGAGCTATGTCAAAGAATTCAGCTCGTTGATGCTGGACATCCGCAACATGTCGGACGAGGACAAGCTATTCAATTTCCTGTCCGGCTTGCAACCGTGGGCACAGATGGAACTCCGGAGGCGAGGCGTGAAAGACTTGCCCTCGGCCATGGCTGCAGCGGATGGCTTGGTTGATTTTCGCATCAGTCAGCCTGTAGAGGGTACGGAAGGGACTAGCAAGCCCAAGTCCAATGGCAGGAAGCCAGCTGCCCAGAAGAAATCCAATGGCCGAGAGGATGGCCAAAGCGTTGGCAAGGCTAGCGCACAAGAGAGAGGTAAAACCAGTACTTTCTCTGGTTGTTTCATATGTAGTGGACCGCACAGGGCAAAGGACTGCCCGAAGAAGGAAAGACTCAATGCTGTGGTAGAGGAGGATGGCCGAGGTGATGAAGCCAGCCCCTCACGCGTCAATCCACTCCAACTCATCAACGCTATGCGAGCGGAGAGGAGCATACCATCCGGCCTGATGTACATGAAGGTCAGGTTGGGCGGAAAGGAGATTTTGGCCATGGCGGACACAGGCGCAACACACAACTTCATGACCGAGCGGACTGCGCATGAGCTCGGACTGAAGGTGACCAAGAGCAGCAGCAAGGTCAAAGCTGTGAACTCTGTGGCTCGTGATGTTGCTGGGATAGCTGCTGGTGTCCAGGTATCCCTTGGGTCTTGGACTGGTGTCCTCGGTTTCACTATTGTTACATTGGATGATTTTGATATCATCCTGGGTATTGAGTTCTTTGTGCAAGCAAAGGCAGCTTTGCTGCCTCATCTGGGTGGGCTCATGTTGCTGCACGAAGAATACCCTTGCTACATCTCGTGTGTGACTAACCCTCCAGCAAGGAATGGAGGAACATCTGGTGCGATATTGTCAGCCTTGCAGGTAAAGCATGAGCTGAGACGAGGTGAAGCTACCTTCCTGGTGTCCTTGGTGGAAAGGAAGGATGGAGTCATGGCGGAAGTTCCCAATGAAGTGGCTGACCTACTGCAGAAATATGCAGACCTCATGCCAGCCAAACTGCCAAAGGAACTTCCACCAAGGAGAACAACTGACCCCAAGATTGAGTTGGTGCCAGGGGTGAAGGCACTAGCCCAAGCGCCCTATTGCATGAGTCCCTTGGAGCTGGGGGAGCTGCGCAAGCAATTGATTGAGCTGCTGGATGCCGGCATGATCCAGCCTTCCCAAGCACCTTATGGAGCCCCGGTGCTGTTTCAAAGGAAGAAGGATGGCTCGCTGCGCAAGTGCATGGATTATAGGGCCCTAAACAAGGGTTGCATCTCGGAAGGAGATGAAAGGGAAGAGCACCTGTGTAACTCGTTATGGAGTGGAGTTCCAGACAATAAGACCAGCTGGGAGAAGGAGACTTCCCTCTGGCAATTCGAGCAGCAGGTACATGTGTTTTTAGCTTCCCGGCCAACAGGGACGTTGGCTTCATCAAGTGGGGCAGGTTTGTCACAGGGCTGAAGCCCTGGACACGGGCTTGGCACGGGCGCAGGTGGCACCGTGCCATGCCTTGCTGCGCGAGGGGGCTCGGTGCAGCATTGTGCGCAAGGAGAGCGCACATCTTCGGGACGGCACACCGAAGGAGGGCTGAAGCCTCGGACATGGGCTTGGCACGGGCGCAGGCGGCGCCGTGCCATGCCTTGCTGCGCGAGGGGGCTCGGTGCAGCATTGTGCGCAAGGAGGGCGCACATCTTCGGGATGGCACACCGAAGGAGGGCTGAAGCCTTGGACACGGGCTTGGCACGGGCGCAGGCGGCACCGTGCCATGCCTTGCTGCGTGAGGGGGCTCGGCGCAGCATTGTGCGCAAGGAGAGCGCACATCTTCGGGACGGCACACCGAAGGAGCGCACGACATGGTGATGACGTGCGGCACGGGTGCGCAGGCTAGACGCACCTTGGCTTGGGTTCGGCCAGAAGGACTCGGCTCTGTCTGCGGGCATGGGCGCAGCACAACTCGGGCATGGGCGTGGCACAGCTCGGGCACAGGCGTGGCACTGCATGGACGCAGGCACGGCACGGCTTGTGGGTGTAGGTGTGATTGCTCGGGCAGGGCATAGCACAACTCGGGCATGGGCGTGGCACAGCTCGGGCACAGGCGCGGCACTGCATGGACGCAGGCGCGGCACTGCTTGTGGGCGCAGGAGACGTGTGCACGCAGAAAGCGGAGTGTGCACAGAAATAGCGGAGTCCAGCTGGGGCACGGCGCGGACGACGTGCGCAGGAGACGTGCGCGCGCAGAAAGCGGAGGCGTGCGCGCGCAAGTCGGATGTGCACGCGATCGGCACGTGTGCACGCCAGGCTGCGGTTGCTGGCGGTTCCTGGCAACACCGGGGCGTGGCTGACTGGGACTCGCAGTTGATTGGGCGGTTCGGCTAACTACCCAGCAACGTGGGCGCATTACCAGGGAGTGGGCGCGCGCTGCCAGGAAAGTGGGCGAGTGGCCCACGGCCAGAAAGGCTATATAGATCTGTCGGCCAAGGCTGCGAGAGGCAGCTGGAAGCAGCCAGAGGCAGCCAGGGGCGGCCGAGAGAGAGGAAAATCATCCAAGGAAGGGTGTTTCCGTAGGCTGTGGGGAGGCAGCCGAGACAGCCAAGGAAGGGTGTTTCCATAGGCTGTGAGAAAGCATTCTGTGTAACCTGGGAGGGTTTTGAGTGCTTTGTAGGCCTGTCGGCCAAGGCTGTGGGAGGCAGCCGAGAGAGAGGGAAAATCAGCCAAGGAAGGGTGTTTCCATAGGCTGTGAGAGAGCATTCTGTGTAACCTGGGAGGGGTTTGAGTGCTCTGTACTTCAAGGTGAGAGGGTGAGAGACCTCTTGCATGAGGCAGGTGTGTCCTTTGTACTTTTGAGAAGAAAAGTAAGAAAAGGTTGGGGGTTTTTCCCTGTAAACACTTGTGTCTCGTACCTTGGGGTGTTGGCTGGCTAAGGGAGTTAGCGCCATCACGGAAGCAATTTTGGAGCTAAAAGTTGCCCCGTGACAGCTACCATAGTGGTTTTATAGTTCAGCTATCAGACCATGGCTCTAGGTGGTTTAGATGGTGTTCGAGCTTGTGGCTGGTGCCATGCCAGCTGCAAACCTGATATGGTGTTCGAGGTTGGGTCTAATTCTTTTTTTTTTTTGAAATTTCTTAAGTGAAGTCGGCAAATTGTCCCTTTCTTGCTTTCTGCGCTCCCCCCCTCCCTCTCCTTCTCCCTTTCCCCTTTCCTCGTTGGATTTCTCGAATTGAGGGATAGAACTGTGCTGGGTATACCCCAAATAGGACAGTTCGGGATGGTACCGCCTTCCTTGGGTTGAACCAATTGTGTCATTCGGCTGAACGGGGTTGCTGATTTTCGGGTTTATTTTGGAACCAACTCATAAAAATTGGTGGGTGACGGTTCAAAGTTCAAACAGGTTAATCGAGTGGGTTGACTGGGTTTCTAAACGCTTGTTTTGACTGTTAAAAATGATTCTCTGTTTCTATGCTAGTTTGTTTATTCTGAAAGGTCAACCAGCTTGATGGTTGCTGATTCTGTATAAATTGCAGGCCTACACTGCATTTATTTGAGTAAAAAAATTATTTGACTATAGCTCTATTTGCACCATTTTCAATGATTTGGACCATGTTTCTGAGTGCAGAAAACAGTTCTGGCGGCTAGCATAATTCGCTGTGCTGAACTGTCAGGAACTTTTCAATCTGCATGAAATTAAATTTTTGAACTGGTATCTGTAGTTAATATTTTATCTTGCTCTTCGGATTCTCTTTCTAGGAAAAAAACAAATTGAAGTGCTATCTGTCTCCATGCTTCAATATATGTTTCTGCATACGTGTCTTGCCAGCATGGATTTTATATGTAGCTAGTGAGATACATCAGTGTATTTTTAGTGCCTTTTAATTTCGCCGAAGCCTGTCAATCATATATCTCCCATTTATTGCTTTTTTCCCATTTAACAAGTTTCACGATCTTTTTTTTTGCCACTAGTGTTAAATTTTCAACTTTTTTCTTTTATTTCCCTTTTTGATGGGCTGACTAACATGATCTTTTCAAATTGAAATTACTCGTAGATTTGAAGATAATATTTGCCATTGCTGATGCACATTGGTTTGAAAAGGAGCAGAAAATCAGGAATCTGGCTGAAAGATATGGAGATATATGGAACGCTTTCCCTAAGTAAGATTTTAAAATTCAAATTTATTAGAAAACCAATGCCCTCGTTCATGCATTTGGAAATTTAAGCCAATTCTCAATATATAGGTAAAGAGATGATCCTGTTTTCTGTTGCAATGGGATTTCTTCTACCTTGACTCATAATGTAGTGTATCTCTTCCTCAAGTCCAAGCTCCAGAAGCTCAGTTATAGTTTTGGTTGTCATTAGGCCTACCAGACTTTGATTTCAGCATGTCAATCTGTGTTTGGTGTTTTGATCAGCAGATCATTAAATATAACGAAAAAAAGGAAAATAATTGAAGAACAAGACAAGAAAGCTTATATTACAAAATTTAAAATATCTGGTTTTATTTGGATAACTAGATATACGGTTTTGGTGATTCAGATGGAAAGTCTCTAAACTTAGCAGAAAGGAAAGCCTGAAAAATATAAAAGATTAAAATAGATAAATAACAATGAAATTCCCAAAAATTCATGGGACAAATCAACTTGATGAGTGATACATAGGTCAGTTTTCCTGAAAATTGTATTATCCAATGCATAACTATTTTATTATGTAGAAAAGCAACATGGACAAGTATAAAAACTGCATGCAAATAATTAATATTTAATCAATATCTGCTTAGCGTCAAATAAGTACCAAATGCAAACATCTAGATTGTAAGTATAAAGTTTGAGGAGAAACGTAAAAAAAATACAATTATGCATGGAACATCATTTTTTTTAAAAATAAGATTTGAGCAGTGATCTCATCAAGTTCGGTTAAAATCTCGTGAATGCTGTGTCAATAAAGGGGACTCAATCTGCTATCTGGAGTCTATGGACTCTTTTCTCCTTCTTTCTCCCTCGAAATTCAAAATTATCTCTTACATCTGAAATAAAGTTACATTTCTCCAGAGTTCTTGGAACTTAACTACAATTACTTCCAATGATGTCAAAATTTACAAGTCTATCTTTAATTTTTATATAGTTTTTGGTGACTCAATTGTCACTCATGTTTCAATGGTGGCACTACAGGTAGCACTACAGGTATTTATCTTAGTCAGAAATACTGGAATACATTTGACAAGTCTTTCTCTATCTAATATTTAGTTTGCTTTGATGATATCTGCTGCTATGTGAGTCAGAATCTCTTCTTTTAACTTGAAATTTTAAAGAATGGACTAAAATTGATAGTAGCTACCTATATATATTGACAAAATGTAGAAAGGTATGGAAAATGGACACTGAAAGATGAAATAATCAACTGTCATATCCTTGTGGCGAATATGGTTAGTATCTGCATGACATATTTCAACTATAAATATGATATAATGGAATCTTGCACTTACATTTTATATAACATTTTTAAAGGCAACTGTATTCATCTGCTTAAGTTCTTCCAACATATTCTTCCTGCATATTTTTTTTTAAATAAAAAATTTTCCTTGGTGACCTCATATATTTTGATGCATTCTTGACTTTGCTGTGTAACCTCACTAATATTTTTGCTGCAAATATTGAAAGCTTTATGCTACGTGTATTTTAGGTAGTGCTTTCCTATCTCTCCTTCAGATGAAGTCTATTTAGCTACTGCATGTTTAACTATCTTTTTAGTTAAAGATGATCAAACTTAGCTTGTGTTCATCTAATGGCTGTTTTGTAACACATGATTCTGTATTTGCAGTGATGATCTGGTGGGGGGAGATGACACCTTAGTCCCTGATATGTTGTTTCCAACACAGTGCTTTACGGAGTAAGTATGACTAGCCTTGGCATGCCTATTTCTTCTTGGCGCTATTTGGTTAGAAATTTTTGATATTCACTGTTCACCTATTAATATTATTTGAACACATGCACTGACACGTATCTGTGTAAATAAATAACCACTTTCACAATGATGTGTATAAGCTTGCCTTTATACATAGATAGGTTTTTATGTGTTCATGTTGGCCAACATGCATGCAGATACTCGTTTGTGCATATATGAGATCTATTTGTAATGTGCATTCCTAGTTTTGTATCATTTTGATAATGAGCATAATTTTGTAGTGTGTTGAAAAGTGAGTCATTGTTGTTGACTGGTACTTATCGTGCATCTCTTTTTTATTTCAGATCTGTTTCTCTTTGTTTACTAGTTGGTGTGCCCACTAGCTCTCCATTTTACTATGCTTGTTTTTTGTTTTCTTGAGGTCTAAGTGTGAAAATTTCGTGTAAACTTGGGACTTGTTGTCCCTTGGGAAGTGAAGGTCATTTTCTCTGATGCAAAGCATGTAAGAACATGTTCAAATAGATTGTGGTATACTCCTCTTTCTTGACTTAAATTCTGTCATGGATTCAAGTGTTTTGTGCTGGTGCCGTGCTGATTAGGCATTAGCATTGTATGTGCTGCATGACTTACCATGCGCATGTTTGGCATACAGTGAGCATGCAGCTAGTTTTCATTGGCATGCAAGTGCTTAGACGGAAGCACACATTGGTGCCTCCTTTTCATTTCTAAATATTCTAACTTCTTGCTAGGGGTCCTAGGTATCGTTTTATGCAAGAAAACTAGTATTAAACTTGAGAAAAGTAGTACACTAAAACGAAAAATTAGGACATGCATGCTTGCTAATTACTATGCAATACATGCTACGAGGTAATATGGTCTAGTGTTACACCTTACTGTATTAGCACCAAAAACGAGATATTATCATGCTCTGTAGTTACTTGTGAATTCATTTTCATACAAAAGGATTTGTTATTTTCAATAGAAACGCTGCAAGCCTGCAATTCTATTTGCATGTGCGAAAACTGTTTTCTAGTTGGTTGCATGTAACTGGTAACCAGAGTTATCAAAGGCTCAAGGCGTGCTGAGGCAGCAAAGTATCTTTGAGCCTAAGTGCAAGGCAAAGTGAGATGTGTGCCTCAGTGAGGAAAATGTGCTATACGTATGTATGTATATGCATCTATATGCATTGATACATGAGTCTGTATACATCTGTACATGTTATGTATATGTGTGGGTGTGTGTGTGTTTGTTTGTATTAAGCAGAAACACGCACAACACAAAGAGATCGACATAAGCACCTCAACCAAGATTTGTCATCTTGGTATCAGACTCTGTACTAGTACCATCATATTACAATGTCGATACGTGGTTTGGTATGGTATGCGGTACCAGTATGGCCCGGTACCACCATGAGTGCCCTCAAAATTAACCAAGGGTTGAAAGGAATCCACCTTGTGAAGAATCGACACTCACATGCAAGGATTGTTGTGCTGGTACCGGGATCCATATTGATTGCTCAGTGGCACAATTTTGTACCGTACCATGCTGTTCTGTGCTAGGCTTGTATCAACATAGCAAAGTTGGGGGAGGGTGGGACAAAGGGAGAACGAGGAGGAAGGGAGAGGGAGAGAGAGGAGGATGACCAGAGGAGGCTGATGGGGGGCCCCTCTCCCTCTCTCCCTTCCTCCCTCTCTCTTTTCCTTTCTCCCTCTCCTCTGCCCTCATTGGTATCTCAAACGAAGGGGGTCTACCCCCGGTATGGATCAGTATGCCTTGAATTGGGTATTTTGGGATGGTACGATGAACATGAACTTGAGAAAAAGGTTGATTTCATTGGTTGCCAAAACTTGAGCAAAATATTACATTTGTAGTTTTCAAGGGCCACTTTAGGTAGACTAGTATTCCTGTATTCGTCTTCAAAATCTTCTTCAAAGTAGTAAAACCTTAAATTAATATGGATAAAACGTGCCCGACGTTAGAAATCCCTCTACTAAGGCAATCCCATGCTAAGATTTTGCATCAGATGGATACATAGCAGCACATTCAACTATGGTAAGTCATATCGGTGTGTACTAAGGATATCATACCGTGGTGGAACCGAACTGATACATGATACAAGTGTACCGAGTGTATGTATGCTGAACTGCCCCACATACGAGGCATACCGGCACTATAGCAGGATGATACTAGCATGGGGTCCATTGTTGAGGTTGAGAACATTGCATTCAACATTGGATGGATCTTCAGTCCACTTTTGACTTGTTAAGCTAGGTGGTTTTAGATAGGCTTGATTTTGAGTGTGTAGCTTTGAATTTCTTTTGCTTACGTAAATTCTACTTCGTGATTATGGATTGATTTTGACTTATCAACTAAATGTGGGAACTGGGTGATTTTGATATTTTTTTACATAATCACCTGTTTAGTTGCAAAAATTTTATCTGGACATAGAAATTTGCTAACTTTTTATAGTTTATTTTTCAATTTTAGTTTGCCCCAACACTTCAGCTATTTGTCTATCCTTTTTTTTTTTAATGCATTTAATTTGCTTCTGTTATACCTACTAGAAATTGTGGATTTTTTTCTAAAAAAAAGAGTTATGGACTTGTCAGAATTGTGGAGCCTTTCGAAGATGTTATCTACCCTAAAGGAGATCCTGATGCCGTCTCCATAAGCAAAAGAGATATTGAGCTGTTACAACCAGAAACTTTTATCAATGACACCATTATTGACTTTTATATCAAGTAAGATAAATTAAATGCTTCTGCATGATTTTTGAGTTACAAATTCAAGTTTTATATGTTTCTGTACAAAGGAATGGTCTTCATTGTATAAGGTGCAATGGAATCCTGAGTAGTTATTCATTGCCTTGTCAATTTAATCTATGTTATTTGGATGTTTTAGATTTTGCTGATGTTTGGAGCATAATATACACCCACACATGCACACAGGGACTTTGATGGTTGTTTTGTAAAATGCTCCCTAGATGTGCATCCCTATAGGGATCCATGTTTGCCCCTCCAAAATGTGAAATCCACCAATGTTTGAATCATGGCTGTGAGGCCATGCACAAGCTGATGGGATCTCTTCATCTGGACAAGTTAGATGGCACAGTTGGATTTCTAATCTGGAAAGTTTCTTTCAGCATTCTACATTGATGTAACCATGAGAGTAATGGAGCATATTTGGTTAAAAAAACATAGAAGCAACCTTTACTCATTTAATTGAATATTGCCAAGGTATAGCCTCTCCCCAGTATACCAAATACTTGAACCAGCTGACCCCAATTTTATAGGATAGGTTATGCTAATGATATAAGTAATTCTCAATGAGGACAGACAAGGGGAACCAGGATTGACTACAGTTAAATCCAAGTACCTGACCTTGAGATTGTTTATATAGCTTATAGGCAAACAGTTATTTCATGGTATCTTATGAATTTGTATTTCAGAAGTTCCATCGTCATAATTATTTTTAGAGCTAAGTATCCCAAGGGGATAAATCATGTCATTAAATTCCAGAGTGCCATGGGGGAGGTTTTCAAAGTAATAAATTTCCCGGTAGTCTTTACTAATTTGAAGCTTTTCAATAACTGAGTCTTAATGATGATGTTTAATGTTAGCATGGCCACCTATACAACAAACTAGCGAGTTGAAATTGAGGAAACCTTCTTACATCTCATCTTATTTATGGTTATGGTCACTTTTGAAATGCTTCACCATTTCAATCATCCATGCAGATTAGTTTGAGAGACACATGAACTAGTACGTCATGAGCAAAGGTAATTGTTATATACTTGTTTTTTATTTATGGCATTGATATATGACACCAAGGTCAACCAGAATGCCTACTTTGATGTCAAGGATAACCTTTCCTGCTTGGATTAAAGTGCCTACCTGCATGGACCAGCATACACTGTGCTAGCTCCTTACCAGTATGCAGCACAGCTAAGAACGGGACCTTTTGCCAGTGCATCCATTTCTATTTGTATGCTATGTGGTAGTGCTTACAATGCTCTGGCACTGCACGGCATGTGCCATGCAAGTGCGAGGCAGCATGGCAGTGGCATGCAATACTGTAATCCTTGCTTTTTGTGAATCTAACCTATGGCTTCCGCTGCTATATCTTTATTAGATGGCCAATCAATTGTGTCCTATGTGAGAAACCTCTAAGGTATTAAATAAGCTTAAAGACTGCACTGAGACAATTTACTACTTGATGGATCACACAGGCACATCGTTTAACAAATTCAATGAAGTTTTTAGTTAACAGCTATTTAGCTATATAATTTGAGTTGACGAGCCGGAACCAATCTTTCAAAGGTTAGCTATATGGATTATTTTTGCCTTTTTTCTCATATACTAAATGCACCTGTGAAGTAAGCCTTTACGAATTTTCCCTACGTAGCATCCACGTATTCTGACATCAGCTCCTTAACATTTCCATTCACCCTTGTACACAATCCTGTATTGCTGTAATGGTGAATCCATCTTTAAGGGGAATTCATTGCAAGGCACAAAACTTCTTCCATAATCTATCTCATGAAACATCTTCATTATCATTTTGTATTCACTCCTTGTGTGTATCCAATGCTGCAATTGTTTAGACTGCTGACTTTAGTGATGCATATTCTCCTCATGTTCCAAAAGGCATATACTGATCACACAGCACATGGAATGACTCAATCTATCTCTTGATCCTTGTACAGATAGAAACCTGGGTAACAAAGCAATCACTTAGCATGTATTTAAGGCATACATTTGATTGGTGATTGGTTTTCCTTTCCTTTCCTAAATTAATTCAAATCTCCTGTTTTATTTTAGTTATTTGTAGATCATTGACACAAATCTCATACATCTTCCTAGGGCTGCAAATGGGTCTGGTTGACCTGTAACCCAACTTGATTAGCTTCGACCGATCCAATTGGAAGACCTATGGTTGGGTTAAGTTCAAAAACTGGATCTGATCTAAATTTTTGGTCAGGGTCTGGGTCTTGTATTTGTCAACTTGACCCACTCATATATCATCCTTGTCTAATTTAGGTTAAGAAGAAAAGGGCCTCACCTGACTTGAACCTGGTCCGTCCTGAACCAAAGACCTGAGGCATATAAATTTCCTCCTTCTTCACTCTTTAATCTGTACTAATTCATTGACTGAACCCTCACTTACACTATTTCCTTTGATCATCTGAACATCTCCTCTCATCTATTTTCACTAAATATATGATTATTTGATTATTTGTTTTGGTCGATTCTTATTTATATGCTCTCAAATACATCAAGAGTGTGTGTGTGTGTCTGTGTCTATATATATATATATGCATATATATTTTAAAATCATAGTTCATAAACTTAAGAATAATGAATTACTTGGATGAAATTAAAAGTTTTTGAATGAAAATTATGTTGACTATTTTTAGTTTATTTAATTTTTAGTAATTCTATATAATTATCAACTCTTATATTTTAGCTATAAAAGAATAGCTAGATGCTTGACTTGAACTGCAACCCAATTTGATCCAGGCAAACCGAACATTTTGGTTGGATTTGGATCTTACTTGACCCCCACCTGACTTGAATTACCTGCTGGGTCTAAAATTCTTTCCATGGACCCGAGCTTATGGGTTGGGTCTGGGTCCAAAATCTTGACCTGAATTTGAAAACTGGTCGGGTAGGTGTCAAACATGTCCCAGTTCGACCTGACTCTATTGCAGCCCTACTGATCTTCCACCATTGGTTTGCTTCATCAGCATTGTTTTGTTCACAAAGGATGTAGACTAATATCATGATCTAATAGATTACACCATAGGACTTCGTCTTGAATATCGGCATTCATTTCCTTGGTGACAGTTGTTTATTGCAGGTCTGCTGCAAATGAATCTTATTTGACTAGCAGTTTTTTGTAAACATTTTGGAATATCATCTGAAAGCACGAGGCTTTGTTTGGAAAATATGTTGGTATTCTGGCCCATCAAACTGGAAAGAGGGCCAGAGGAGTCATGTTCTGTATTACAACATGATTTCTTTTATTGTTTTTTGCCAAATGAAACTAGACTTTTTGTCTGAAAACATGGTTTCTGATGATGGAACGAGTTGATCTTGGGCCAATTGACTTCTTGAATTAAATGATACCATATCGCATAGGCCTGATTGGCATCCTTCGTCCATTACAAAAACTAATAAGGTTTGTATTGATTCAAGATCCTTCAGTTTGAATGATTGTGTGAAAATAGTGATTTTGACTTCTAAGCTTTGGATCAAATTGATTAGAAAAGCTGAGTTTTAATTGTATTCAACTTTTCCCCATATTTGGCTTAAAAGAGTGGTAGTTACTTATTGAGGCAATTTAAGCATTATTAATAATATGGAAACAATGTAGTGAACTTAGTTGACAGGGTTTTTGACTTTCTGTTGAATCCTATGTTATCACACGATCATGTGTTCAATCAACCATTAATATTGCATAGATGCCATATATTGGTGCGGTTAGATTTCCTATATGATAATTCCAGCACTGCTTTTTGATTCATATTGTATGTTTAATCTCATCTGCAAACTTCTTCTGCCATTACCAAAAAGTAGAGAAAAAAGAAGTTAGAAGGTTGTGAAGTAACTATTTTTGTTGTTGTTGCTGCTTTTGCTGCTGCTGCCACCATCATTATTATTACCATTTTTGTATCATCCTTTCAAATTTGGAAGGTTATGAAGTAACTCGTATTGTTGTTGTTGTTATTGCTACCATCATTATTATTACTATTTTTATATCATCCTTCTTTCAAATTTGGAAGGTTATGAAGAAAATAGTATTGTTGTTGTTATTGCTACCATCATAATTATTACTATTTTTATATCATCCTTCTTTCAAGTATGGACTAAACTACATCCTTTCTGCTTAATATGGATATTCTTTTATTACTTCTCTTGTTTATGTGAAACTCTATTGAAATAGAGATTCTTTTTGGTGGTACTTGATTGCAGATATTTGAAGAACAACATTGAACCTAATGAGAAGCATAGGTTCCATTTCTTTAACAGTTTTTTCTTCCGCAAACTAGCAGACATGGACAAGGATCCAGGTAGTGCTTCGGAAGGCAGAGCAGCTTTCCTACGTGTTCGTAAATGGACACGGAAAGTAAATATATTTGAGAAGGATTACATTTTCATACCAGTTAACTTCAAGTAAGAATACTATTCTCAAATATTTTTGATAACTTGGAAGAAATTAACCTTCAAAAGCTAATTTGAGTTTATGACCTCAAACTACAGTTTGCATTGGAGTTTGCTTGTTATTTGCCATCCTGGAGAAGTAGCAACTTTAAAAGGCAAGATTTTTCTGTATGAAACTTAAACACTTTATTCCACAAGTATTATTTTGTCCTCATGATTTATTGTTTTCTTCCAGATGATGACATAAAGGAGTCTTCTAAAGTGCCTTGTATATTGCATATGGATTCCATTAAGGGCAGCCATAGTGGTCTCAAGAATATTATTCAAAGGTTTGTATGTATATTTGTAAACCTGAATATAGTTCACCTTATTGACCTCTTCTAATATGTCCGCTTACATGTGTGAAAATCCTTCTGTGCATCCTGGTTTTTAAGGTATCCTATGTGGTGCCTGTTCCAGCCAAGGTTAGACATGTTAGTGTATATATTCTATTAAAAAAGGCCAGGGTCAAGCACCATTTGGTATTCCAAATTTCCAATAGAATACAATGTATCCTATCCATGAAATAAGTGTGCTCTTTTCCCTTTCAAAAATAATTTAAGTACACAGCATCCATGATTGTCTGAGAGCCCAAAATGAAATCTTCTGCGCGCTTCATGCGATTGCAGTCTTATGCAGTCGCTGATTGCGTTTTCATCTTGATTTTTGTCGTTCATCTGTGATAGTTTATTTAATGAAGTTTTCCTTGTTCTATTTTGCATTCCCTCTTCTGAATGCTAACTTGGAATATTTGCACCAAATATATTGATTTTGCATTGTTGTATTGTTAAAGCCTTATGAGGCAGTAATACGGTTCACCCTTATATAAGCTACAAATTTACCAGAGCCCTCAAACTGTTATGGGATTCATACATTTGTGCCTGCTCTAGTTCATGTTGTAGGTGGGTCTGTCCATATAGATATTAGATGCATGACTGATGCTGGGGTGGAAAAGGTGGAGTACTGGAGTGTTGACTTTGTGTTGATAATCAGTGAAAACAAGAAGTTTGTAGTATGTTGTGTAAGTAACCTTCCTATATGAATTATTTATCTTACTCATGCCTTGGTGCATGCTAAATTTCATCAGAATTTTTCTTAAGTATGGAGATTGATTTTATTGTGCATTCTAAGTATGGGCTAAATGATAGCAAGGTTTTAAATTTCGGCCAAAATCAATTCTTTTCAGCTGAAAACCTGAACTGAAATTGACTCACTTCTGGGTTTCAATTAGTTGTGGTGGTTTTGGTCAATTTCTGCCAAAATTGGTCGATTTCAGTGGTTTCAGCCAGTTCTGCTGCAATTGGCAGGTGTTTCAGTCGTCCAAAAAAAACCCTCAATATGGTGCTCTATAGATAGTAAAGATTAATGTGAACAAATAGATACAAAACAGTTCAGAAATAACTACTTTTAATGTGAAATAGATGTAACATTCAACAAATGCATGCATTTGACTAGATGGAGTCTTAGCCTCAAACATACGAGAAATAATGCAGAAAATGCAATATATCTTCAGTTCTACTAAATATGAATCATAATGAAATTTTAAACAACATATGCTTAAGAAGTTGATGTATGCGTGCATGCATACAAGGTTTTTAGTCCTAGTGGGATGGGGGGGGCATTCTTGTTCCTGTGAGAAAATGGGACCGGGGAGTGTCGGAACTGCAAAACCCATCTATGTGGAGAAAGGAGAAGAAAAAAAGAAGCAAAGAAAGGAAGGTTTGATGAAGAAAATGAAAAGTAAAAAGAAAGAAGAAGAAAAAAGAGAAGAAAGGAAGGCAAGGAGAGTATGGAGATGGAGGGTACCTGCAGGACTTTTATCTGGGACTGTTGTTGGGATGAGGTAGGACAGTGGGGCATCTAATTCCATGGAGAAACTTGGACACTTCCATCCCACGAGATTTGAAATCTCGCATGTATGTATGTCATATGCATATGCATATATTCATTATAACAATATTAGTGTATCTAATTTCACTCGCATGTAAATTAGCTTCATTCTTAAGCTACATAAACTATAACTTATATAATGAAACACTTTAAAATGTTGTATTAAAAAGGGTGTTCAAATGCATGAGGCTCCCTCCATTGCAGGGTCTGGAAGGGTCAAGCGTACGCTACTTTACACCCATGGATAGAGATATTGTTTTCATGTTTGGAACTATGACATCTAAGTCATAATGAAGCAACCTTATTATTATGCCAATGGCTGCCCTTAGCTTAAATGCTGTAGAATAAATTTTAATTTAATTTAATTTATCTTATAATTGTTGTTCGTATAATTTTTTTCCCTTTTTGGAAAGATCAAAACTTTGAAATATGGACCGAATATTCGAAATTGTTTAAACCAAAGTTCTACCAAGGGATTGAAACCAGAACTGCAGCTGAGTTTTAAAACCTTGAAAGACATACTTTGTAGTTGATAGGAGAACATAGGTATAATAAAGAAGATATGCTTCCACATATTTTTGTATTTGTGCCTACTTGGATATAGCTAGTATTTGTGAATGTGTCTATTTTGTTGGAAGTTGTCACGCATAATCTTTCATCTGCCTATTTTGTTGGAAGCTGTCATGCCAGAATCATTGAACGTGCCATACGAAATAGCTGAGTATAGGTTTGACCTTTAAAGTGGCTAGTATGATGTTTATATGGTATCCATGAGGTTTGACCTTGTGGGTTGTGATGGGTTTATGGGTTCTGATGGTTGGTTGGGTTTCTTGGGAATTACTAATGATATATTGATAGGGATGTCTAAGGTTTGTGTGTATTGAATTTGGTTTGATGTTGGATTTGTAAGCATTGGTTTTTAGGCTTTTGAAGGATGAGTTTCTATGGATAGGAGAGTTATACTGTTAAAGGGTAAATTAGGTTTTTAGTAAAAGGGTATTATTGGTTTTTGGACAATTATTAATTGAATGTGTTGCTTATGGGGTTTACTCTTTGGGAATATTATAGTTTCAACCAAGGTTTTACATCTTAGCGGGACGGGGGGCATCTCGATTATCCCATCTCTTTCCTGCGAGACAACGGGATCGAGATAGGCTCGGGACTCTGAAATCTATTCATGCAGGGAGAGAAAAAAAAAGAAGAAATAAGGAAAGGAAAGAAAGATAAAGAAAAGGAAAAATTAAAGGAAAGAAGAAGAAAAATGAAAAAAGAAAAGAAGGGAGATGAAAAAGAAAGAAAAGAAAGCAAGGTAGAGGAAAATAAAGAAAAGAAGGAAGAAAGAAAAAAATAACAAAGAAAAAAAAGTAGGGGAGAAAGATGGAGGATATCCACCAGGATGTATGACCGGTATGATTGTCGGGATGGGGACGGGACAGCGAGATGATCCATTCTATGGAGAAATCGGGACATCTTTGTTCTACGGGATTTAAAATCTTGGTTTCAACTAAAGTTCACCGTCTCGGTACCAAACCCCATACCGATACCATCCTATTCTCATGTCGGTCTGTGGTATGGTATGAGATGGTGAGGTGTATTGGGTGTTAGTACAGTATAAGACCTATATCGGTTCGGTATTAGTGTGGTACGTCACATCTGGTATGGTAGGTACCAACCGGTATGGCAAACCTATTTAGGTCTAGGTAAGGACAAGGACAAATGGTGCTAGAACAATTTCTAATTAGTTTTAGGTAAATCGAAGAGGGTCCCTAAAAGACTTTGGCCATAGGAGGCCTTATCATGGCTCAAAAACTGTTTAAGTTGTAGAAGTATTTAATGTTATATATACAATAGAAAGTGAGTTATTTCCCATCTCACATCGGGTGGTGGATTTATTGATTTTAGTTTTTAGTCAAATTACATGATACAATGCACACGACAAATGTCAAAGTCTTCAAAGCTTCTGGAACTTAACCAAAATAGTCATTCTGAATGAAATATCCATCTATTAAAGAGTTCCAGCATTGACACATATATAACTGAAATATTTAAACTTTTTGAAGGTCATTCTGTCCTTTGATGCATTCTGTAGGGTTACTTACACTTAACTTTCTGAAAGGCTTGGAAGGTCTTGGAATGTTCTTTGCCTTGGTAGAACTGTTGTTTGTTTGGAGGACATATTTTCTTTGTATTTGACCATTGGTATGAAACTCTTTTTTCTTTCACCCTGGTCTCGATGTCCAGCAATTTTACTAAAGTTTTGTGTTAATGAGTGTGATTCCTTAGTTAGTTCTGTATTTTGGAGATTGGCAGTTACCTATGGGAGGAATGGAAGGAAAGACACCCAGAAGCATCTGAAGATAATTCAGCAAAGTTCTCAAACTTAAGATATGTCTCACTTGAGGTTTGTTTCCCTGGTTCAATCACAACTTAATTGAACTTGGAAAAACTTGTATTATTAATTGTAACAGGTTATGCGCAATCCACTTTTTGCTAGCAATGTCAAGTTACTGATTATTGAAATTAGAAATTTGTGAAATTCTCTTGGGTATAAATGAATACTTGTTTGTTGGCATATTTATGAAGTATATAGTTGTTAGTGAGCATACTTGTTGGAGTTTCATGATCTATGGCATATTTAACCTGTGATAATGTTTATCTTGTTTAAAATAGTTTAGTGTCGGAATTGTTAGGCATATATTAGTCTTAGAAGATAAGTAGGGGAAGGGGGTTCTATGTTTATTAAAATATATTGATATGTTAGATAATTTAAAGAGGAAAATGTCTCCATGGTTATCCTTTGCTAGACATTTTATATTTGAAGGAATACTCAATTCTTTTTGGTGATGCATGGGTCCACTAAACCAGTCTGAATGTAATAGAATAAGCTTTTTTAGGTTAAAGTTCTCTGTGTACCAGCATAGTTCTATAATTTCAGTTTCAGATCTCATTTTGGTGAATTTAGGTTTGAAATACGATAAGCTTTTTTAGGTTAAGTTCTCTTTTTTGTGGTTATAGAATTATATTTCACCATGACATTTGACAACTAAATCACTTCTCTGCCTGACAGATTCTTAAAGTCAATATTGTTCAATAGTGTCTTGTGTCCTTATTTTAATGGAATGTATGCCGATAATGCTAACCTACTTCCACCATATTTGATCAAAATTTATGTTTTTGTTATCCTTGCTTATGAATTTTATATTTGCATGGCATTGATCTTCTATATGCCACTCTCAGCTTTATGGTTCATGCAGTTCTTGTTTGAGTAACTATGTTGGGAGAACTTTATCCATTGTTTCCTGTTTTGTGTTGTAATGGTGGCTTATTTCTCTCTTGTTTCTTTTTGTTACAGTTGCCACAACAGGAGAATTCATTTGACTGTGGCCTTTTCGTACTTCAGTATGTGGAATTGTTTCTGGAAGAAGCTCCATCAAATTTCAGCCCTTTCAAAATCACCAAGTTTTCCAGTTTTGTGAGTCATTTTTCTCTATGTAATCTTTCAAAATTATTTGTCTGAAAATTAGAAGGAACTACAAGAATGACCTGTATTGTTTCACTACTGAATTATGAAATTATCCCTTTACACTTTCGTAATGTCTATACTTATTTATCACATTCTTAAGAAGTTTACTTGGCCTGTCATATTTCTTATATTAGTTTCCACATATTTCATTATCATTTGAAAATGTCACGCTTTTCTTAAACTTATCGCATGGAAGTTGCATGAGTATGATGTAAAATCAGCAGAAGAGGTCTAAAGAAGTTGAACTTCGTAAGAAATTATAGGTAGTCTAGGCCATTGAACATAATCAGAATCTTGTACATGATCGAATGATCGATCATGTGGATACTTCTTTGACTCTCTTCCTGTCCACTGCTAAATTAATTGTGTGAAGAGGTGTTTAAAAAATTTTCAGATTTTAATGGATTTGTTCAAGTGCCATGGAATACTGAATTTATCATCTTTATTGTCTGGTCTTCTTTGCATGTGTTGCTGAGAATGCATGTTTAATTTTTGTTCAATTGAAATGTCATTTTATATAACTATTTCATATATCCCATTTTCTCATGTCTTCCGACTTGCCTAATTCTGTCAATGGATTCCTTATTATAAGAAAAACAAACTACTCTCAGGCAGCTAAAATAGACATTTCCTTCTTAACCACAATGTGGAAACTGACACTTGTTCTTCCATTGATGGCGAGGGTGGTCCTTTTGGCTATTTTAGTATTGTAAGAACTAGAATCTATCACTTGCAATGCATGTGCTTTTGCTTGAAAGGATAATTCTAGATGTCTCGCCTGTCTTCTGCATGCAAAGGAAGCCACACTTATCAGACCTTGGTTTCCACTTTTCTGGTAGATTTTCACAGATTCCGGCATGCTTGATGACTCTCAATGGGAATGCTCCAGAGTCCAGCGTGCATGCTCGATTTGTGGCAGTCTAATTATACGGAGAGAGAATTGAAGGAGGAAGAAAATGATTTATTGATCCATTTCCACAAAAGGCTGGTAAATTGAAGTATATAGAGATGCAGGCAGTTCATGCAGGAGTTTTTCTTTACCTCTAGTTCTAACCAAATGCAAAAGTCTCATGAAATGAAATCTCAGGATAGAGCATCGAATGTCTTTAATTTTCTAAAGGCAATTTTTTTTAGGATTTAACTAAAAGTCTGCATTTTGTAATCATAAGTAGGTCATTTGAAAAAAAAACAAGTTGTTTGCTGAAATTTGCCTTATCGCTGGCCCTGTTTTCCTTCCTGCTGTTGTTACTGCAGTGCTAACTTGTCTGTATTGGCCAAAGCTCAGTTTAGAAGAAAAGAACCCTTACCTACCTACTTGATTTTTACCAGATTGGATCAGATTGTGATATTGGATGGCAACTATTATTGGATTCTGATTTGAGCTAGAACTTAAATGACACAATGGGTTATTTAGTTTTTATTCTGTCCAGATAGATCTTTATTAGAGGTGTATGCAATATTCATGGAACAGCTCTTCATACCTATGCATGTGGTGCATAGCACATCCTACCAGGATAGTGGTGGAAGATTGTTTCACACAGAATAGCTGAAGGTATCAGTACTTGCATAGAATGTGATTATGGAGATAACCTTCTCAATATAGAATGTGCCTTCAAATTTCTTCATAGTTCTGTTTGTCATATATCTCACTTATAGTTAAAGTGTAGCATGTCTCCTTTTACTCTGGAAATAACGTTATGTGTTTTTGGATGTCCGGTTGGCAAGCATCAGTTGTATGCACACATACATAAAGTTCGTGTGGGGGATAAAAGAATATGAGTACAAAATTCATGCATGGCACATACTCATGCATATGTACATATACACATTTATACACACAACATGCGCACACACACACTCACACCCACAACACATACATGTACATGCATGCATGCATCCATGTATAGCAATCCCTTCTTTAACATATGTGGATACTTGAAGAACATGTACCTCCATTACATTGTTCGTATCCCACAACCTACCTATTGGAAAGGTCTTCCATTTTCATCTGAAGTCCAAATAGCACCAGATCATTCTGAAATCATTTTATTGTGCCTGTCCAAGTTTCTCTAGACATGATGTTGGTTTATTTTTTCCAGCTTGGTGCTGATTGGTTTTCGCCTGTTGAGGCTTATCTTAAGCGTTTTATTATTCGGAAGCTGATATCTGATCTTCTCAAGGACCCCTCTCAAAAAGTTACACCAGCAACATGTAGCAGTGGACATCTCTCCTCAGGGTCTCCTGAAATTGAGGCTGATACCATCGTAGAATTTCTTCCTGTGCAATGCAGTCCAGCCAAACCAGCAGTTGGTGATTCAATAACTCCTGCTACCGACAGAGGATATGAAAATGATGTTGAGCAAGTACCAGTTGTAGAATTTCTTCCCCAGCAGTGCAGTCCAGCTAGGCCAGTACTTTCTTATTCATTAGGGCCTGCTTCTGATGGAGGAATTCAAATTGAACCGTCAACTACGTCTTCTGATGTCACTCGGTGTGATAAACAAGTGGCACCGGTTGTGCAGGAGCTTCTTCAACCAGGAGCAACTTCAGGCTTTTATTCGGAGATCCAGGAAAATTCTTGTCAACAACAGTATGAACCTTTTCAGAAACTTGCGTCTACAGCATGTCAGGTAGTGGTATTCTTCCTCCATGGTGCCTAGTTTCACTACATCAATATTTATATACTCATTTGATGCATGAATTCTTTCATTACATTTATTACTCATTATGGGTGTAGTAACATGGTATATTTGTGGATTAGGAACATGTGGATGGGAGTCTACAATTTGTTTCCTCAAGCCTAGACAAGGATGCTCGCCAACCACCAGGTGGAGACTCAAATTCCCAGATTTGTTCGGCTTCATATTGCTCTGAAGTTGCTGGAGTACGTGATACATTGTGGAGCTCTGTGCAGGAAAAGGAAGCAAATGTTACATCACTTGAATCTTTTAATATGGACCATGCACGGTCTAATCGGAACCATGAAGCAGGAAAACCAGAGTCCGACTTGCCCAAAACTTAGGATATGTTTCAGAAAGCCCTTCTCTTTCTTCTGGGAAGCAACTGGATGGTTTTGTTGAGGATTCTCAGGAAACCGATACTGTTAAGGTGAAGAATGAGGATCATCAAGATTCCCAGGTAATTGATTCTATGGAGGATGGTGGAGATTGTAAGGAAGTTAAGAGATCTGAGGCCAGAGTTGGGGATGGTGGAGCTTGCCAGGAACTTAGTATAACTGAAGCAGGGGATGGAGATTGTGATAACCGCCAGGAATTGGATGTTCCTAGGGCAGATGGGGGAGATGGCAATGAGTGCCCAAACGATGATGTTACTGAAGCAGATGGCATGGATGGTGAATGCGAGAAAGTTGTTACCACTGAAGCAGAGAGTGGGTTGTGTGGTGGTCCTTGCCAAGGGCATCTTCCTTCCATATCATGTCAAGATATCATAATAGCTGATGATAAGAATTCATTAGATGATGAAGTTGATGTGCAGCTAACTGCTAAGAGATCAGAGCAGCAACCTTGCAAACGTCGGAAGGTTATGCTCCCTGGAGATAGAAGGTGCACCCGAAGCTTCACAAGAGACTGCTCTTGAATGACTCTCTGATTATTAGTCATTTTGCTCAATTAATGCACCTTGTAAATTTTTCTGTGACAAACCAGCAGTCTGTATCTGGTCGGATAGGACATGGGGTGTTTTTCAGTGTCTCCTCGCTTTACCTGCATTGGTGATTTTGTTTGTTAGCCACATCATCATTAAATAACCAGTTGAGGTGCTCTTGCCTTTCACAATGAATTATTCTACTTTAGTCACTGTTTAGCAATTCTTGTGCTCTTCGTAAGATGTGTCAAGATGAGGGGAACATGCAGGGCAGCTATTATTTCAAGAATATTATGGATTGAGTTGATGGCGTTTAGGTTGCAGCCTCATATGCATTTGGTTGGTGGCTTATTTCAGGGATCAGTAAACCTGTTAAGAAGATGCGTCCTCTCACAAAAGATCAAGATACAGTTGTGTATTTTCGGTTTGTCTCAGCTTCCACCGGCTTGCAATGGTACACTCCATTCTCAGACTCAAGACTCTGGCGCCTAATGAAGCCTTGACAGTTTGTGAATCTCATGGGTTGTGGATGTGGTTGGGAATTGTTTTTGTTTCCAAACTGTATGAGATATTTAAAAATCATGTTGCTATGATCCAGTTAAGTTTGGTCTTGGAAATTATGTACTACTGCATGGATGTACTTTGGAAAATTGAAGTTGAAGATGTTGTTTAAAAAGGAAAAAAAACATTTGTTGGCACATAACCAAAGAATAAGCTGGTGATTGTTTCTGGTTGACATCTATCTTTTTGCTGTCATCCACTGTGCTTGAGTGGTTCAAATATTATTTGTGATAAAAGAATAAAATTTACAAAAATAAATAATAACTACTATAAAGGATTCAAAATTTTGATCTTATAGTTTTTTTTTTTTTTGGTAAAATTTGAGCTTATAGTTAATAGCCACATGGAGAAAGGATAATTTGTGAGATCAGAGGAGGCGCATATTCAAGAGAATTGGCATTAGATGTGGAATGGTTCGAAAGTTTGCTATTATTACCTCGCAGCAACCATTTTAATCTTTATTTTTATAAGACATTATGATACATTTGAAGGCCTCATGCAATATGTGTAAATTAATATGTTCTGAAAGATGACTTTTATTTGTTGATTTCCTATTATAAGTGCCATCGATTTGACTATTCATTGAATTAAATAAATTTAAATATCTTTATCAATTTAAATATATTATTTTATTTTTCTAAAAATTAGCAGTTTCAATTAATGGCTAATTGTGGTCCTCTAACATCTATCTTTTCGAAATTTCAGCGCGTGTTTTCTAACGTGTATTTAATATATGTAGATCAATTTTTTTATTTAAAAATTTTGTACGATGAAAATGCTCGTATCTTTTGAAAAAATTATGACATTGTATGTCTATATTATGACATCTTGCATCTATAATATGTACAGGATTCAGAGGTATTTTTGTTATTTAAAATTTTTAAATAAAAAAATCGATTTATAAGCATTAAATGCATATTGAAAAGTGGTTGGATAAAAATGCTCCACTTATATTATGATATCTTAGGCTATATTATGATATTTTAGACTATATTATGCAAGATGTTATAATTTTTTTCAAAAGATAGGAGTATTTTCAGTATACAAAATTTTTAAATAAAAAAATCGATCTGCAGGTATTAAATACATGTTAAGAAATAGTGACTATGTAGATCAATTAGATGAGATGGTGCACTTCACGTTAGATTTTCTATATCGTTTGGCGCTCACAGTGCACAAAGAATTTCTCGTGTGATTTTATGCACAAATTGAGCCCACATTAACTAGATCCACGAACCAAATTCGGCTAAAAGAGCAGGCAGGGGACCTCGCACAGGGCCCATGACGGCCTACTAAGTAAAATGGCCCAAGTTTTAGCTCGTCCACGGGCGACAGCACGAATACATTCTGCTATTATTGAAGAATCCGGGAGATTATTGGCACGATGATTGAACGGACCTGCATGTTCTTGTGATGATCAAGTAATATTGACTCGATCCGATCCTCGGTATGCAAGATTAAAATCCGATCCTCGGTATGCAAGATTAAAATCACGATGTGGACCCATCGTTTGTGAATGATTACAACCGTCCATGATCTCCTTCCTACAGATATTGATTTAGGAACCTCTATTTCAATAGAACTAGGAATAAAACTGGCAAAAAAAAAAAAAAAAATTCAAAAAATCACATCATCCCACCCTCAATCTCGCTGTTCCCCTTCTATTCATGGGTTTTGGCTTGGAATTTCTTGGCGTCACATCGAAACAAGAAAATATTCATGATTCTAGGAAATCATAGTTATCTTATTGATCTAGTGACTGGACACTACATATTATTTTGGAAAAATTAGTTTGACAAAATGTTCATTATCCAGTTTCTTAGTCTTATTGAATTGTGGGTGCTTACACTATATATTCAACTGCTGCTATTTTTCACAAAATAAAATTAATAAAAAAATATCAATTTATGCATATTTTGAAAATTCCCGACCACAAATCCTTTCTGCTGATGTGGGCCCTGGGCCACCAATCACAACATGGAGAGGTTGCTAATTGGGTGCTTTGAAAATTTAAAGTAAATGGTTGGTTTGTTTGATCGTTCGATTGTCTGAATCTGATCTTTATAATAAAAAGCAGGAATGCAACATATTCTAGTTCAAAAAATATGTGGTGACTATTGCATGCTAGAAACACTATGTGATGATTTTATGGACAAATGGCATTTTTTGCTAATCCAAGCTGAAATTAGCAGTAATGTTCTTTCCAAGGACCTTGATCCGAAAAATCTAATAGTCCTCAATATCTTGTTCAACTTATGGAGATTTGGCTGTGCATTTTGTCTGATAGAAAATATTGATAGTGGCACAAAAATCTGTGGCAATCCTGACCATAGCATAGATTAGACAGTGATCTGATGCTCATGCTGCTGTTGGAATTAGATCAGAAGGCTCAGCCGCCATTCTTCATTTTGAGACAGCACAGCACAAATTTGGGCTGGAATCGAAGAGAGATCAGGTTTATCAGTCATGCCCATCGCTGATTTGCACATTGTCTAGGATTGCATGGAAACCACACGTTGCTGCATTGATGAAGTAAATATTAGAATTTTATAAAAAAAATAAAAAAAGAAAAAGAAAAGATGAGTATTGTTGTTTTCTTAACCTTATCATTATGCTCGAAAGTCTCATTAAATTTGATCTTCACTTTTTTAAATTTAATCTTGATACACTTATTTGACGATTACTAGCATAACCCAATTTTGGACCGTCATGGGCAAGCATGGTTGCCTCAGTGATGGCTGGACTCGATTTGACCTCCATATTGTGCAAGAAATCAATCCTAAAACATTGACTCCATTGGACCTCGGTGACGTCAAGACCATAACGTTCGCCTCATCAGGATGCTTAAATGATCACAACCGTCCATAATTCGGTATAAACTTATTCCGAGAGATACAAGGGAATTAAAAGAAGGATTCCGTGTCCCGACAGAACAAGGGGAAGTATTTTAAAATAAATAAACAAACAAATAAAAATCATCTCCGCCCACCCTCCGTGTATATATATGCATAATACTGACCACGAAGCCTTCACCACCCATCAGTTTCTCTGACAATTCCTCTTCTCCTCTGTTGTCTCCTGCTTTCCGTGTTCTGTTCCTCGTTCCACCATCCAAGAATCAAGAACGTCTCGAAAGATGGTGAAATCCAAAGGCAAGGCGGTCGATGAAGTCCATCTCCCACGCATGACTCCTGCATGGGTGCTGGGTTTGGCGCGGCAGCAGAACGGCACGGAGCCACGCTTCATCATGGCCAAGACCCTCACCAAGAGCGACCTCGACGCCGGCCAGAACCGCCTCCTCATCCCCGCCGGTTTCGTGAGGGCCCACCTCATCCCTTTCCTCTCCGACGAGGAGAGGGCCGCCGCCAACCTTCTCGACCAAGAGAGGAAGCGCAAGAAACCGAGCACCGGAGATGAAGACCTCCAAGGCCGGGAGACCAAGAAGCTGAAACCGGCCGAACCCGAAGGTGGGTTATTCCAAGAACCAGGCGAAGGAGAGGTCTCCTCCAAGGAGAAGATCAAGAAGAAGAAAGAGGCCGGGAGGAAGCACGGAGGGCTTCGTGTGCCGGTGTACGTGGGAGCTAGCATGTGGAAGGCGTACGTGATGATGAGCCGTTGGGACTCCACCAACGGCACCATCCTCAAGGGCGACGAGTACTCGACATATCTGGCCAGGTGGAGCGGCGTCAAGGTGGGCGACAAGGTGGAGTTGTGGGGGTTCCGGGAAGGAGAGACGGGGAGGCCGTGCTTCGTGCTCCACAGGATCGACGAGGAAGCAACCGAGCGGGCTCAGGGTGGAGGAGCTTGTGTTTGATCTCGGCAAGAGCAGAGGGATTCTTGATTCTGGATTCTTTCCAACCAATGGTTGGCTTTTCGTTATTATTATTACTGTTCTTTTTCTTTTTGCCTGTTCAAGTGAAAACGTGTGGTTCATCCGTGAAAGAGTGGGAACTTGTGTTTAGATTTGAGATTCTTTCATTAAGGATTGATTTATGTATCTATGAGAAGACGATGTATTTATGATGCAGAAGATTATTATAATTTTCAGGTAAATAATAGACACTGCATTATTATTTTTGTGAGTACTTGGTTCAATTATATAATTTTCTTGGTTCTAGCTATTTCTCATAATAATCGATGCTCCAGCTCTCCCTCAAGCGCATAACATCCTTGCTGCTAATCTTTTTCGTTGTGCTAATCTCTCTCCAAAACCCCTTCGCCAGTATGTCTTTTGTGCTCCACAACAAGAAGGGGAGCAACTGAGTGGGTTTTGCATGGAGGAGTTTGTATTTTAGATGATTCTTGGATTTACGAGTTTTGGTCAGAGGTTTTTTTTTTTTTTTAGCATTTTATAAATAAATCAGTAACAAAAAAAATATTCATGATTCAGGAGGTGAATAGACACTACATATTAGATATCCTAGAAAAATTAGTTCAAAAGAAAATATTTCTCTCTTTTTATGTGTAATGTTGCACTTGCTGTACTACTATTATTCAGGAACAGGACTTCCATGATTTTTAGAATGCTTGGTTTACGGTTTCATGAAAACATTTTGTGCCATCTCGTTTGCTGTCAACGGCCTTGTGCTACTTCCTCCATGCTGGTTTGCTTCTATATTTCCAAGATCCTAAGAGTTAGATAGAAGGAGCTAGTTTTTTTTTTCACCAACAACAGCAGCTAATATATTGCATGCTGGTGCAATATTCTGCATGTGCTGCTTTTTTTTTGATAGAATTTATTATTATTATTAGGGCTGAACATCGATCGGATTGGCAAAAAAATTTTATCCGACCGAATTCAATCGGATTGAAAAAAATTTAATCCACAGCCAACCATTTATTATGTGTAAACCGTTTGAAATCGAAGTGAACGGCTTGTAGCGGATTCAGATGGATTGTGTCGGTTTGGATTTCAATGTTGATTCAATATTGATTTTAAGTTCAATATTAATCCACTTAAATTTATTTATTTTTTAATTAATTTAATATAAAAAAATCTAAATATTATAAGTTATAAATTTTAAATTTATTTTAAAATTTGTACAGAATAAAATAAAAATAAAAAAATTTATTCATCTGAAAGCAACCAAATCTAAAAGCTTTCATTTAGAATTATTTTAAATTGACGTGTTTTCGTCAATAATTCAATATTAATATTTCATAAATTCAAATAAATGATGAAGTATTTTTATAATGATATATTGAAGTCTAAATGATGCCGTCCCAAAAATAAAAGTGAGTTTGTGAAATACTACATTGGTTAGATTCGATTTCATATGATTTAAAAGTATAAGAACCGAACTCGACCGTAAATAATCGATTTTTACAAACTCCAACCCGATTTCATCCGATTTATGCTTTTCAATTGATCGAAACCGGTGTTTATTGGGTTAGATTGGATGAATTTCTTCAAATTTTGATTATTTACTCAATTTTAATTATTATTATTATTATTATTATTATTATTATTATTATTATTATTATTGATGGAATATGTGCTACTCTTTTATCGCTCTAGATTATGGCTGGCGAAATTTGTGCATGATTTAAGAAGGAGAATGCACGAAATAATTAGTGGGAACATTGTGAGGGTCTATGATTTCCAGCTATCCAATTCCGCGACTTCTCTTTAGCACAGCGGTCCGGTGGTCGGTCTTAATTCGGATCATTCTGGGTGCATCTTAAACCAGCTTTTCTTGATACATCCGGTCTGCACCCCAATGATCAATTTTGTGTCGGAACAGATTGTAACCCTTTCTTTGTAACCTCTATGAAATCTAGTGTATCATCACAATCTGGATTGATATAATGCACGGGCCCAATATTAGTTTTACATGATTTAAACCTCTCTTTACCCACCAATCTCCAGACTGACGTAATATGGAACTCACAAAACGTACCACAAGGCTCTGTAATAACAAGAAGGGGAGCACGTGAGTGGGTTTTGATTCTTGGTTTTAGGAGTTTGGGTCTGAGATTTTATTTTTTTTAAGCAATTCATCAATAAAGAAATAACAAATGAACATATTCACGATTCATGAGGTGAATAGACACTACATATTATATATCAATGGAAAGTTAGTTCAACCAGATGTTCTTGATAATGTTTCTTAATCTTAATTAATAATGGATGCTCATGAATAAATCAAACTTTATGTTATTTTACTTTCTTTCACAAAATATAATCAATTACATGAAGTTGCTGAACTGGTTGCTTTGAAAAATTTAAAGGAAGTTGTTGGTTTGTTATATTAATCAATTGTCCTAAGGAATGCAATATTTTTCTAGTTCGAAAAATATGGAGAGACCATTGCATGGTAGAAGCACCACATATGATAATTTTGTGCATAAAGGGCATTCTTGTGCTGCAACATCTCTCCAAGCTCAAATTAGCAGTAATATTCATCCTAAAGACCTTGATGAGCAAGATCAAATAGAAATCACTGACCTATTTGACTTAAGGAAATTTGATGGGACTTTGTCTTGTAGAAAATGTTCATAGAGGCATGAAAATCAAGTACATTCAAGGATGAAGGAGGAGGAGGGTAGCCATCTTACCGTAAAATATTTTCTACATACTTTTGAGTAATCCTAATCATGGTGTAGATTTGGATAGTGAGCTAAGATCTAAAGTTCTCTTAATCGAGGCATGTAAAAGAGATCCAAAGGACTAACCATTCATTTCAATTACCTTTGGATGCTTGAGTTTATTTTTCTTAATAATAAGATCTTTGCCCTAATCCTAATTTAAACCCAAATCATAGTTGCAACTCGAGAATATCTATGACCCATTTAAAACCTTGTAAGAACTTAAAGCTGGAAAATGAAAGTTGGGCAGTATTCTTTTCCTTTCATGAGAACTTTGCTGGCTATTGCACGATCGATCACCACTGCACGATTTTGCAAGGCTATTCTAGTTTTTATGTTCAATCTATAGTTGACAGCTAGAAGAGGAACAAATATGCAGAATGATGAGACCTGAAATATGGCAGTAACAACTATAGCATTTAATTTAAAAATCGAAACAAAAACATTGCATTTAGAAACAGAGTCTCCTAAAAAGGAAAATAAATGAACGAACCAAACTGCATCTTATGTGGTGCTGCATTGGACCCTACTGGAACATTGATTAGTCGGGCTGAGTTCTGGAGAACAAGTGAAAAAATAGACATATATCATCACCCGATTGTATCTTACACAAAGGGATGTGAAGAGAAGTGTGGATCAGATCGGGTTTGAAGGCTTAATCCTCGAGTTCGGATTGTATCTTTGCTTGAAAGAGTGATTCTTTTTTTTTTTTTTTTTTTGTTCACGGCATCAACTATTACATCGTATTTTGCACAACTTTTAAAACCCTCCAATCTCTTCTTACCACCATTAGGATCATGACATCGTGTTTTACAAATTTTGTAAAGTGCATGCTTTGAAAGAAGATCAATCATTCTTTCGTCCGGAGATACAACAGGCTGCCTAAATCCTTGGGTCCGGGCTGGATCCTTTGGCTCGAACCCAATCTATGTAGATTTTTCCACTCCACCACGCCCACGTCATGTGATCGATCGCTCTGCATTTTTTACACTAGACCCAGAACGTTCTAGGGCGTCCCATTTCTTGCTCCTTTCTCTAGTGTCTCTCTTCCGGCCTCGTCTCGGATTGGATTGCAAACGCCCGATTCTAGGGTTTCGATCGCCGCCTCTCTCGGGATTCGAAGTTCGCTTCTCCTTCGTCTCCATTCCATTGGCTAGGGCACAGCAGAGGAGGAGGGCAAGATGGGGTTCCAGATGCGGCCGTACGGGATCCAGGCGATGCTCAAGGAAGGGCACAAGCACTTATCGGGGCTCGACGAGGCGGTGCTCAAGAACATTGACGCTTGCAAGGAGCTCTCCGTCATCACCCGCACCTCACTCGGCCCCAATGGTGAGAGTTTCCCCGCTTAAAATCTTGTTAAGAACTCTGTTTTGTGACCCAAGATTTGATCTCTTTGCGATTTCATTTGGGTTTTTTCATGTTTGCATGGATTCTTTCATAGTGATTCTGTGACACTTGTTCTGCGATTAGGTTTCCATCTGATCGTGCCAATCTGCACTGTTTCTGTTCTTTAATCAGTTGAAAAAATGAAATTAATCCAAAGAGATTGGAGCCCGAAATAGCGTAAAGTTATATATTTTTTAACCTGAGTTATTGTGGGAGTGTTCTTTTTGTTTGCTTGGTCTATATATTTCCATTTCCAGCATTTCTGCAGAACCTACTTGTGTTTCGGACAATGGCAGCTTATATTATTTTTGTTTTGCTCTGGTTTTCAAATGTGCAGTGAACGAATATTGTTGTCGTTGATTTGTAACTCAGGACCTTTTCTTTTCTTTTTTTAAATTTTTTGGCTGGGTTGGCAAGTGGAGGGACGGGTGTATTATTGATGAAAAATATTTATTTTTGATTTATTTGTGGATCTTTTGCTATCCAATTCAGGAACTTCTCATGGAATTTATCTAGCTTTGACATGCTTAACTTTGCTATACTGTACCTCATCAGTTAGTGCTTTGCTGCAAAGTTGGGAAGAAAGCTGGTAATTTGGGTTTAGCGGGATTTCATGTGCTGTATTCTTGAATTTATGCATGACAGCAGAGAAGAAAAGTTTGTAGATTATTTTGAGTTTTCCCAAATTTTATCAGTTTCATTCTTGCTGTGGACACGCTCTTGTAGTGGTGTTCTGTGATTATTATGGACCTGCTTAGGGATGTATGATGAGTTGTGTTTATGGTTTTATCCATCAATCTTTCTTAATAATTTGTGTAGGTATGAATAAAATGGTCATCAATCATCTGGACAAGCTCTTTGTAACAAATGATGCTGCCACTATCGTGAATGAGCTTGAGATCCAGCATCCTGCTGCCAAAATTTTGGTGCTGGCAGGAAAGGCTCAACAGGAGGAAATTGGTGATGGAGCTAATCTTACAATCTCCTTCGCTGGGGAACTCCTTCAAGGTGCAGAGGAGCTTATCAGGATGGGGCTGCATCCAAGTGAAATAATTAGTGGCTATACAAAAGCAATCAATAAGGTTCTTGTTGCTTTGATGAAATGTTAATGCTGTTAAATCAATATATGTAAGAGCTATGTTGTTCACATGTGCATTTTATTTCTTAATGATTAGACAGTGGAAATATTAGATGAGTTGGTTGAGAAAGGATCAGAAACTATGGATGTGAGAAATAAAGATGAAGTTGTTTCTCGAATGAAAGCTGCTGTTGCTAGCAAGCAGTTTGGGCAAGAAGGTATTCTGTGTCCTCTTATTGCTGATGTGCGTACCTCAACACCTGAGCTCATCTATTATTTTATTTTTTTTGTTGCTATTGTGAACATGAAGCTATTATATTTCAGGCATGCATCCAAGTCTGTCCAAAAAACCCAGCAAACTTTAATGTAGATAATGTTCGAGTTGCAAAACTGCTTGGTGGTGGTTTGCACAACTGCACAGTTGTTCGTGGTATGGTCTTAAAAAATGATGCCATCGGGAGTATAAAGAGGATGGAAAAGGCAAAGGTAAATAATATCTGATTGTTTTCGGTTAATTTTACCTTTTTTCTTGGTTCGTTGATGTTACATATATGGCACCTTTCTGGACATGGTTTATTTGCTTGTGATATTGGTTTGATATTGCACCATGGGCATGATTGCCAAACACAAGACAATTACTTCTTTTCTTTTTTAAACTTTCTAGAAGCTTGTTCTTTCAAATTCTGACTTTTTGTTTGTTAACCATTCATGCCGGTTGCTTGAGCATTTCCTCCTCTGGAGTAATCACATCATGACCTCAAATGGTTCAATAGCTTGATTTTATTTATGCAAGGCATGGAGAGGAGTGCACTGTAACATCTCAAAATTACGTAAGTTTGTCATATGAGAATGCAAGACATGTTAAAATATATATGACACGATGCCTTAGTTGTGTGTCATTGAATATAGTGCATTGAAGCATCTATAACCTGTAGTGATGATGCACATATCTCATTATACAGAAACTTGCCTGTCAGCCTTTTTTTTTTTTTTTTTTGAAGAGCCTTGCTCTGAGGTGTGCATGTAGCTGAGCTTCAAATGAGCCTTTTTGCAAAGAATGGGATGAAAAATCTACCATTAGTACTCATACTAGGGTCGCACACATGTGATGCACGTGTGAGGAAGAATCCCTGTCGAGCTAGAGTCTTGCTGCGGACAGAAAGATACCATTTCTTGTACTTGGGCATGATGCCTAAGGAAAAAGTGGTATTAAATAATTAAACAGTGTAATCCAGTGTGTTGCTGATTTTAAGCAGAAGGCTTCAAAGTCCAGCACCCAGCCTTATTTCAGGTGACCTCTGTGTCCAGCATGAATGTGCCGGACGTCAAGGCTTTCATGTAACACATTGTACACACACACACACAAATGCATGTATATGTATGCATATACACATATGTGAATACATATGCATGTCTCTCTCTCTCTCTCTCTATCTATCTATATATACACACACCTACATGTATATATGAGAGAGAGATGACATGGTCTGGTTCATTCTTATGGTATTTGAATTCCTTTGTTGGTCAGACATGCTAATATGTGATAGTAACAAGCATTTGCTACAAAGCATGCTCCCTTAGGGAGCATCTTAATGTTCGGTACCTGTCGGATGTACGGGGAAACTGAATTGTGCGAGATGGCATAGGCATTTGTTTGAAAAAATGCAGGCATCCATTTAAAATCTTTATTCTTTCCTCTTTTTGAAAGGATGTGATATGAGGCTTATAGTCTCCTAAGAGAACAAGAGAAGTAAATGTGGGAATCGTCGTGGTAGACATGCCCACCTACCCTTGAGGCACATTTGTTTGATGTAGTATTTTCATCTCTTTGAGATTCAAAATTTTATTTCCTTTTATCTGTTCTCTATGACACAAGTTTTGTAATTAGATTTGTTTCCACTAATTCAAGCTCAAATATTTTGGGGGTGTAAGAATTAGATAGCAAGAAATGCAATGCTTCATTGTGTACTCCAGGGTGGTATCAGTATGTATTTGTCAGAAATTTAACTTTCTATAACCCCATTACATGGATCTTTTTTATGCATAACTTGTGGATAGATGTTGTGCATGATATCATATCCTTCTGTACCAAGTTTGTGAGCTTTGTGGGAGCACTAATTCATTATCTTAGTATGGAAAAAGTGATGTATTTCTTACCTACGAGACTGGATATAGTTAAAATTGGAAGGGAGCACTTTAACTATGAGACTATAAGATGACTGCTTTATCTTTAATTCTTTGACATTATTTTTTGATATTTAAAGCATTCATGCTGTTTTGTTTGGTGCTTAGTCTGCTGACATAGAAATGTTGATGATGCATTACTTTTGCAGATTGTGGTGTTTGCTGGAGGTGTTGATACATCTGCAACTGAAACAAAGGGAACTGTTCTCATCCATAATGCTGAACAGGTAGTATTTTGACCAAGGATTTAACTACCGAATCTTACTGGTCTGTACTGGGCATATCATACCAGACATTTAAAAGACTGAGACCACGTATGCCTATTGTACCGAGTGTCATTGTGAAGAGAAGTGCTGTACTGGCACCTGATACAGCGTACTGTTCTCATACTGATATGGGTACCCAAATTGGTACTTATAACCTTTAATTTTGACCAAAAAAATGTAAGCATGTTTTTTGTTGTTCTCCATTTTTTACATTTTGTTTTTCTTTTTTTGTAGTTTTATTTTTTCGCTTATAAAAGGTGTCAGGAAAGTTTCAAGCACTGCATGCTGAAAATGTCTCAACCAGCTTTGATGTTTCATAAATTTTTATTGTGAATTGCCCCACAAACCTTTGGAAAGTCTACGACGGTATGCTTAGATATGTTGGGGATGTATCAAGATATTCAAAAACCTCCATTTTGTTTGTTCTTTTCTGTTATTGCAAGTTGCAAATGACCTGTTTAACTTTGCACTTTCGTTAATAAATAAGCAATTATCTGTTATCCAGCTTTGATTTTTTAAGCTAGTAAGCAAAATTGGATGTGAATTACATAATATTGATTTTCAAGCCAAAATTGAAAATTCATAATAATTGATAGTTTATGTCATAAAGCAGCAATCTTCCTGTATTGATGCTTTACCTATTAGGCTGTATGTATCGATATTCTATTAGTATGATATGTCATTGGTATGGTAAGCCATGCCAATATAGGCACACAAGGTACAGAAAAATAATCAAAGTAGTTTTTTTGTCTTTGGAAAATTTAAACATCATATAATGTTTGCTGTGCCAAGGATGAAAATGCTCTTTCATATTGTATCTCATATCTCAGATACATACCTTGTATCATATCATAGATACATACCTGATATTGCACTCCTTTTGTCCATAACCTCTCCATTCCCAACCCCTTCTCCTCACTAACCTTTCTGCTCTCTTCTTCCCAATGAGATCTGGCAACTTAGTCTCCTCTCCAGCTGCAGGTAACCCCACATTGATGCTCTCCTCTTCTCCTTTCCTTCTCTCTCAAAAACCATGCCCAAATTTTTTTCTGCACTTGCACCCTTCATCTTCTTTTTTCCTCCTCCTCCTCCTGTTCTTCTACCATTTCTTCTTTCCCTTGTTTTATCCTGTTTAGATTTGCTAATCTAAATGCTTTCTTCTACCATCACATTGTTAAGGGAGAGTTTGCTGTGAATAATGGTGTAAACGGTCTACCATCACATTGCTAAAGGAGAGTTTGCTGTGAATAATGGTGTAAATGGGTCTGATTTTGGTCAATCTCTAGAAAGATCGAAATAGAAATCCAATATGGGTAATTCAAGATCCAAATAATAATGCTTTTTTTTCTTTATTTGATTTTGGTAAATATGGATATCTTTGCATTGAAATACCGATTTGATGAAAACTGTCCAAGTATTTGAGAACAGATTGAGGGTTCGATGATTCTTGTATGCATTTCTTGTAATGTATTCAGTCATGTGTGCAATTTATTTTTTTAATGGTAATAGGAACTAAGGTCTTTTGTAGGCTTCTAATGTTGCTTTTTTTAGAGAAAGCATATCTGCGTGTGAGTTTTTATGTTTTTGCTTATTCTACATTTTTTCTAGTCTGCTATGAAAAATAAAAACAGCAATGACTACTGTACATGAATCTTTTGTCGGAAGCTTAGGCAAAAAACAATTTTTAAAAACATAAAAATGACAACCAAGGCTTCCCGCATTAGTAAGTATCGGTGTGTACTGACCATACTGTACCATATTGATACCGAAGTGGTACGCAGTATGGGAGGTGTACCAATTGTTGATATGCCGAACTGGCCTCCATACTAGGCATACCAATACAGTAATAGGATGGTGCTAGTATGGGTCTGGTTTCAAGACGACGAAGCTTGATGATAATAATGTCAAACACAACCTTAGTTTCTAATATCCTACTTTTGAAAATTGAGCAATTATTTTGATTCAAATATGCATATAGCCATTGGACGTGACAGTTGGATAATGATGAAGATGGATAAGTGATATCTGTTAATGATGGAAAGATTAATGCTGTTTGCAGCTAGAAAATTATGCAAAAACTGAAGAAGCCAAAGTTGAGGAGCTCATTAAAGCAGTTGCTGATTCAGGTGCCAAGGTGGTTGTAAGTGGAGCTGCAGTTGGAGACATGGCATTACATTTCTGCGAGCGCTACAAGTAAATGAGCTTTTCTTATGGCCCTAAAAAATGACATTTATACCTTGAACCATTCAATTTTGATGGAACTGTCTCTTGAATGACTGTTGTGATTTGGTGAGGTGTCGTGCAATTTCTATGAATTAGAAATTATTTGTTTTAGCAATTCCTTGTTCTGTTTCTTTCATTTATTTTCCATTTTATTTCAGTATGGTGATTAATCTCAATAAGTGGACTACTGGGGCAGAAATATGTGCTGATTGGTTTTACTTGCTAAAATTCACGCTAGTACTAAATATAACTAGTAGTCATGTACTAAATATACTTTGGTTTGCCTTATTTTCATTATTCTGTGGAGGCTTGTGTACCTTAATGTTTTATTTTCATAAGTGCCAAGTAAGTTTTTGTGAGCTATCATATTTGGCCTAAAAATATAATTTTTCAATTTCTTTTACTAATCATAGTATGAATGTGGTTTATCCATTGCTATGTAGGTTGAAGGACATGTTTGTGTGTTTCTGATCTCTCTCTCTCTCTCTCTCTCTCTCTCTCTCTCTCATTCGCTTGGTACATTCTTTGGATCCCAGATATGCAGCTTCTTGTTGTTGTTTCTTGCCCGTCCAATTTAGTTAACTTTCTATATTTATTCCTTTCACACCTATGTTTGAAACTTTGAATGCTTGCTTGATTTTGCAAATGGCAATTTCTATGTTATAATCTAATTGATAGCAAGGTTTAAAAACTTTGTTTTGGTTTTTGTTTCAGATCCAGCCTGGTCGAATGAGTTTGAAATTCTTCAGTTTAGATGGTTTTGACAGTTCAACATTAGTTTTAGCATCATCACTCCCAGATATTATAGAAAATCCAAATGCTGTGTAATAAATTTGGGAAAAAGAAATGACAAAACAGGCCAAGAAAATAAACTAGAATTTTTTTTTTTTTTGTGGAGTATATTGTGTTATTAGGGACCTTTTGATATATGGCCATTGTATCTTCTATGGTGAAATAGTCAAAATATTGCACTATTTAAAAAATAAAATGTTCAAATAGTCCTTTCTACAATTCACATTATTTTACAGGGTAGTATATAGTTTTATTGTTGATGGCCATTTAAAAACATGACAATCTACATGATGGAGATTTGAGCTCCTTGTTAATTAAACTATGTAAAACAAGTTACTTGCCTAGATCTCCATGTCATTGTTTTGAAATCTTCTTTAAATTTAAATTTTGATTTTGATAAAATGCTTGGAATTCAAAGAAATGAGGAAATACAAAATCCCTGTATATAAATTAAAATTACCATGTTAGTTTCAGTAGAAACTCTGAAGCTGAGCATGGTTTCAAATCAGTTAGGTCCAAATCTGAAAAAATTATGGTTTTAATTTCCGATTTTCTTCTGAAAATTCAAACCATATTTATAGGCTTGTGTGTCATGCATGTTGTTTAGACCTGCACATGTATGCTTGCATCACTATATTATTGTGAGAATTCTTTTTTTTTTTTTAACTTGTGCTAAATGTGATACTTGATAGGTGAAAATATCCAACTAAAACAAACCAAAAGGGCTTATCTCATCTATATGGATGAGTATTATGACAAGGGAGTATTATACCGGAGTTTTAGAATGTTAAAAATCGGCTGTTTATTTTGATTTATGCTCTGCATTTTTTCTGTTTCTTTGGCCTAGGAAATTAAGACAAGGGCCCTGCCATGAGCTTAGATGGTTGTTTGTCCATAGGAAGACATTTTCTCATGCATTTACCTTTGTATGGTGATGGTGTGCCTCATATGGCACATGATGGAATAGAGCCTTTTTAGTGTTTCTTTTTTTGGCTGTACCACATCATAGTCTGACTTATATGTAGCTGATGATATATGAAGTGAATATTACTAATTTTTACCATCTCTTGCAGACTCATGGTTCTAAAAATTAGCTCGAAGTTTGAATTGAGGAGGTTTTGCCGTACAACCGGTGCCGTAGCTCTTGTAGGTTTCATTCTTTCTTGAAAGTTTTTTTCTTTTATATTATATATTTGTACAAGGTGCTTAATATGCCTCTTTGATAATAAACACAGCTAAAACTTAGCAGACCAAATCCTGATGAGCTGGGATATGCTGACTCTGTCTCAGTGGAAGAAATTGGTGGCGTTCGGGTACTGTTGCCATATCTATTACCACCATTGTCATTATTAATGTTTTGAAATTCTTTTGGTTAGCTTGTTTTCTTGAATGCTAAATGTTTTCACCTTTTGTTTGAATAGGTGACTGTTGTGAAAAATGAAGAAGGTGGAAACTCAGTTTCTACTGTGGTCGTACGGGGTAGTACGGATAGTATATTGGATGACCTTGAAAGGGCTGTTGATGATGGTGTTAATACGTACAAGGTGTGTCATGAAATATAATTTCTTCCATGGTAGGAAATTCGGCATTAAGATAACATGCAGCGGGGGCATAAAATGGTTGTTCCTGTTTATGTCTTATGAAGCTTTGACCTTTTCACCACTGTTAATACAGTCTTTCCATCTCTCAACAGGCAATGTGCAGGGACAGTCGCATAGTTCCTGGGGCTGCTGCTACTGAGATAGAGTTGGCAAGAAAGTTGAAAGAGTTTTCCTTTAAAGAAACAGGGTATTATTTCTTCTCTAGTCTTCTTAAATATGCCTTAAAAGGTGACCAATATTTCATTTCATGCCTTTTTGATGCTTCATCATTGCATAGCTCAATTGATTAATTATTCATTATAGATTCGTGAGACTCTTGTCAAGTTGCATGCTCATCTCTTACTTTAACTAGTAACAACATGGGTATTGTTCCTCAGGATGGAGAGAATCTCAAAGATTTATCTGTTTTTTGTACCTGGGAAATATAGGGATGAATATAACATTATCATTCTGACGTTGGTAGGCACTGTTCATCTTGCACCAGGGCATCTTCACTGCTATAATAGAATGTTTCGTTGTTTGTCGTGCTAGGGATATTATGGTCCTCCCTTGTTTCATTACGTAATTGAGTGGAACACTTGGGAATTTATGTAGCTCGACTATGATGAGTTCTTGAGTATATTTGGGGCTGATTAGCATACGCAACAAGATCGAAGTGGGTTTTCCTTTAGGATATTAGGCTTTTGGTGAATATGGTTGTAACAAGCTAATTTGGGGATTTTCATGGGTTCAAGTTTGTTGAATAGTAACATTGAGGCTTCCATTGGCTTATAACAACTGGTTGTTGTCTTAGAGCGGTGATATGAGTGCTGATGTTCTAGTTCTTTGGTTGTGTTAAATTTTCTTTGTTATGTATATGCCTTTCTCTTCGATAGGTTGTTCGTGAAGAACACCTTGTGTTGGTCCTTGTGGGTGCTGCGAGTCTCCTGGGGCCTCTTCGTTTCCTTGTTGACAATTATTAATATGTAGAGATGAAAGGGGCTTCATTATGTATTGCTTATCTATTATTTTGTACCAATATAGTCGATGTATTGTTATTTCATGCTTTTTTTTTTGGTAGGTGATGCATAAGTCCTTCAGTCCTGATATCCTTTAGTTTTTAAAATTTGATAGAAATATTAGTTTCATCTTTGTTTTCATTGTAATGTTCAAATTTTTATGAGTTTGTGTAGATCTTCGATGGTAATCATTTTAGGCTTTCATGATAATCACTTAACCTCACATTTTATGCTCAAACTGTCTTGGACATAAAAATGAGTATGCTATCTAGAATATGTCTGGCCCTTAGGCAGGTAACCATTCCAAGCCTCCCATCTCTTCCCCATAATATGATGATCAATGGTTTAGGGCATCTTCAATGTAATGTTTCTGATGTACATAGATTTTTTATGTAATATTCTGGATGATCAATAGTTCTATATCTTTATCATTTTTTATGTCATTTGTGTTTATTAAGAGCTGAAAATTATGGAACTGTTTAGAGAATCTTTGTTGGTCTAAACTCATTAAATCTTGGAGCTGAGGCTTAATTCTTTTCAGCAGAAAAGTTATGTTTTGGTAGGTAAGGGGATCTACTTAAATACATTTGTGTCAAAAGGTCCTGGACATATGATAAGGTGGATTAGGATGGTCTTGGTTTTATAGAATTGTCTTTGGTGACTTTTAATTATCTTTTTATGTTGGTAAGAACATCAAAGAATTGTGATATTAAGACTAGCTATTGAATGGGAGAAAAAAATTTCTTGTGATGGATTTCACTTCTGTTCTCATCTCTCTCTCTCTCTCTCTCTCTCTCTCTCTCTCTCTCTCTCCCCTCCTTCCCTCCTCTTCCATCTTGTTTCTTATTTTCTCTCCTGAAATCAAAATCCTGTACCTTTATGAATGCTTTGTGGGTTGAAGGTGGCATCTTGATACAAATAAATTATCTCGTTCTCCCCCTCTCTGCTGGTGTCTCACCTTGGGGGAAAGAAGAAAAATGTATAAAGTTCTTCATATGTATATTTTGATGTGACAGTTAATTCTGTATCTTTTGTTTTGTTTTTTTGACAATAGATTTGGAAAGATAAGTGGACAAATTTCACATGCTAACAGACATGAAATCTGGCAAGGCATCCAATAATTTTGGCTCTCTTGTTGCAGATTGGATCAGTATGCCATTGCGAAATTTGCAGAAAGCTTTGAAATGGTTCCTAGAACCCTAGCTGAGAATGCGGGGCTGAATGCTATGGAGATTATTTCTTCCTTGTATGCTGAACATGCTGCTGGAAACACCAATGTCGGTATTGGTTTGGAAGAAGGTGTCTGCAAGGATGTCTCAACCATGAGTATCTGGGATCTCCATCTTACCAAGTGAGCCTCTTCTCATTGCTTGTGAGATCATGAAGTATTCTTTTGATTTATTGCAGTTGATTTCTTGTCTTTCCTCTAATCATATTTCTTTTTAAACTTAAAATTTTATATCATCATGGAACCGCCATGTGCTAAGTTAACTGTTTGATGGAAGCTGCATTCCTTAGTTTCTTTTTTTAAAATTTAGAATTTATGTTGGACACTGCCTAATCAGTTATGAATGCAATTGTTTTGGAATTAAATTTAAATGGATTTGAACACATTTTCCAGTTTTGATCCTTCTAATTGCTATCATATTGTGAAATGTATTAGGTAAATTAATAATTAGGATTCTTTGTTTGCTGTATGTGATCTTCCTTTGGGGTTTGTCTGATAGATGACTAAATTAAGTGCATGAGGTGACCTCGGAGAGCCTATCATTGTTGAAAAGAGTTTAGTATGTCAAAAGTCAATGACAGTTTTATACATAAGTGCTGCTTTTGTAGCAGAGGCAATGAAATGTGATTATTCTTAGATGTTTTGGTGGTGAGATGGTTTTGTTTCTTACTTCTAACCATTTGCAGTGGATATGATCAATTCGGAATGAATATGTGAAATATCTCACTATTGTTGTGGTTGATCTGAATGAGCTATTCTTTGAATCAAGGAAAATTTTGATGGTAGTTATATTCAAAAAACTCTGCCCTCTGTGGTAGATGGGAGGTGCTGTCTGGAGTGGACGGGTGGATTCTTTTCTTCTCTAAAAATGGTTGTTTACCTTGCAAGATATTTCATGTCAGATTTGGCGGTTGATATCTTTAGCATGTCTAAGATATGACGATGCTTTAGAAGTGACCAAGGGAGACATGAGTGTTGCTGTTGCTGTGAGTTTGGTAAGATTTGCCGACTGTTGTGATTAGTAAAGTGTATCAATTAGGATAGCTGATGCAAGATGCATTTGGTATATATGGAGGCAAACATATTTTTCCTTTGAGAGCTAATTGTACCATGAATGCTTAGTCATAAATAGGTGAAACAGAAATTTCTTCAAAAAGTTACAGGCTTACCTAGAAGGATAGATTCCCTACTTTATAATTTTTATATTGGTCTCTGAATATGTTATTTCATAGTGATCATTGCTTTGTTTGTTATTTCAGTTTGTAAATTATACATATATATATATATATATATATATATATATATAGAGAGAGAGAGAGAGAGAGAGAGAGAGAGAGAGAGAGAGAGATGACTAGGATCTGGTTGACCAGATTTTAAGTCATCCAGTCAGGTGAAATCAGATAGTAGGGAGCTGATATTGATGATTGAAGTCATTGAATTTGATCTAATACCTCTAAACTACGTAAGACTAACAATCATGTGATTTGGAATTTTTAGCCGATGCATCAAATGATTAAAAGCATATGAATTTTGGCCAGTAAACAGACTAGAGTTAGCAGATCCCATTCAACAGCTTGGAACATCAGTATCGAACCCTTGTTTATCTCGCTCTTGCTATATGCATATATACTTGGGCATTTTTGCTGCAGTCTTCGCGTTTTTCATGGGCTGAACCGAGCCTATCCATTGTGGAGGACTGCCATATATTAGCTATATCTATTGTTTTGAACTGTAGCATATGTTTGTAGCTTTTAGTATATAGTACCTGTAGTTCTTGTATAGGTATTTAATTAAAATTACCCCATCCTTGGAGCAGATTCTTTGCACTGAAATATGCTGCAGATGCTGCTTGTACTGTTCTCCGGGTTGATCAGGTGAGCTCCTTTCCTATTTTATAGTTTCCTTGTGGTATCATTTCCTCTACTGCAAGTATCCTCTTCTTCTAGCTGGTGCTGTTGCTGCTTTTTTTGAGAACTAGGACAGCAGAAAACCCAGACTGTAAATCTGAGTGAGGCTGGACTTGAACCGAAGTCCTTGATACCAACTTCCAAAGACTTTACCAACTCTACTAATTTGCACCTTCTCTGCTTCTAGCTCATCAAGGAAGTTTCATTTATTTGGCGGCTTCATTAACAAAATTCCATATATATTGATATTGAAAATTTGTACTTCCTGGGCAGATTATAATGGCAAAACCAGCAGGTGGCCCAAAGAGAGACCCGCCGGCCGGGATGGATGAGGATTAATGATGTGCATATGGGTTGACTATGAATCACTAGTAGTAATTCGCTAGCTAAGTAGTAGCTTTAATATTTTCATGTATTTTAGTAGGTGAGGGCACTAGAAAATTTGATTCTGATCCAGAGAGATCTGGTAAATGAGCATCTTGATGAGCCAACAGCATGTGCAATGACGATCTGTTCTGAATCCCTTTTAGTCTTGTTTTTGCAGTTCTGTATTTCACATTACAATGTTAGATTTTCAGAGTTGTGGTACTTCAACACATTTATCAGTTTTGAATGTAATCGGATGAGGTTATTGATTATTTTCTTTTGTTGCTTTTTGGTTGGTATGGCTATATCGCTTGTCTGCTCTCATTTGATGAATCTTAAACGGTTGATACATAAATCTTGGAAGAAAAAGTCTATACATAAAAAAATGCTCTCTATTATCGTTGGCATTGTATATTTTTTCAGGCACATTTTCCTCTATTGCTCTTGCCAACTTAGTATGATTGAGCTGCAACAGGCACTTGAACAGATCTTACACAATTTGTGGTCCTCTTTGTGGATCTTAGTTGGCCATCGGTGTCTACTTAAATCTTCAGGAATATCATAAATGCTTGCTTTTACTACTTCCGAATTTAGCTTGTGCACCGTTTACTGAAAAGTCCTTTATTTTAGAGCCGTTTAGACAAACTGAAACCGCAAAATCGACCAAACTGGTTATTTCAGTTCAGTTCAGGTCAGATTTTTTTCCACATTCAGTCAGGTTTGGATTTGTATTTTTTTCAAAATCAGAAAAATAGGTTTCGATTTAGGTTTTTTAAAGGCCAACTTTGTTTCACCGATTTGTAGGTGTGTATGCTTCTTCAACCTATAGCGGTTCAGGTATTTAGTAGCTCTTGTTGGGCCTCCAATCTCCTCTTCCACTCTGGTGCTCAGAGCCACTCGTCACCCACTCATCTCGATTCATCCCGTCCATCTTGCCTTCCTCTTCCAATCTTCGGTGAGATCTCCTCTTTGCTTTCTAAAATACATGGAAAGTTTAAATCTTAGCCGTCCATTCTCTAATCTTTCTTCCGACAATCTTCTGTCTTCTCGGCTGCCCAGATAGCTGCTGTATAAAGAATGCTAACACAGCCCCTATACAAAAGGGGCCTCGAGTCTCTCTGCATTTTCATCTCGTCTTCCAACTGCTCCTTTTTTTTTTTTTTTCCTTTGCTTTTTTATGAGCCTTCCTCCCCTCTTCTTATTTGTGTGTCTAAAATTGATGGGATGATGATTGGTGGCTTATGAGGGGTTCGTCGGTGAAGGAAGAAAGGGGAGTCAAGGACAAAGCCATGGGAGGAGCAGAAGTCGGGGATAGGATTAGATTTAGATAGAAGGGAGTAGAGGTATTTAGGACCTGTTTCGATAATTGGGTTTAAAATCGCATGGAGTTTATGAGTGGAGCCAGTGCAACTAGAAAAGTCTGTATTAGTCTTATATTTTCAAATACCTAGGAGTTTTTGGAGCAACCGGCCCGAATCCTTAGGAAGAAATAGAGATTTCCTTGATGTTGGAAATATAAACCTAGTAGGTTGATTTTTTCTAGTTGTACTAGTTCAACACATGAATTTTATGAATTTTGGGCTCAATCATTCAAAATAGTATGGCCTATATTTTGACAGGGGTGAAACTTACGCAGTTTATGCACTCCCTTCTTGGATGCCCAATCTTCCTAAATCTGTAATAAATGAAGTTTAAGTTAATTGGGGATTGAAGAAGTTACCTCGACACTGCCTCGGTCGGAGGCGAAGTAAGGAGGTAAGAACGTCCTTAATGTTAGAATGGACGAAGCCAGCAACCCTCCTTTTGGAAGAAAAGAGAAAAGGCCTCCAGAAGAGTAGAGAGCCTCGTTCTCGTTTGTCCAAACTTAAGGAGGACGGTAATCTTTGTGCACACCACTAGTGTCTCTTTGTACCATACATTGGAGAATGGCAAATTCTTTGGCATCGCAAGCGGTGTAGAAAATCCACGTGGAGTATACTGTCTCATCTGATTGTCAATGTAGTCATCATTTTCAACACATATTTAATACTGCAAATCGATTTTTTATTTAAAAATTTTTTATGACAAAATATTCATCTTTTAAAAAAAATTATGATATTCTATGTCCATATTATGATATTCTGTGTTCATAATATGAACAGGATGTCATAATTTTTTTTCAAAAAAAGAATTATTTTCATCATTCCAAATTTTCAAATAAAAAATTGATTTACAGGCATTAAATGCGCATTGAAAAATATTCGATAAAAATATTCTTTTATATTATGATATTTAGGCCATATTATGACATCCAGATTATATTATGCACAATTATAATTTTTTTAATATATTTTCGTCATAAAATTTTTAAACGAAAAAATCGATTGCAGACATTAAATATATGTTGGAAAGTGATGACTACGTGGATCAATCAGATAAGTGATGCACTCCATATTAATTTTCTGCACCATTCGCAGTGCACAAAAATTTCTCTTGGAGAATGAGGAAGAAGGCCCAGGTTGAGGAGGACCGGTTGGACCTCACCTTGAAGAATTTGTTAAGAACATGAGGGTTGCTCAATGCACTTTCATCACTCTGAATTTTTGAGTGCAAGATGGGCAAAAAAAAAAAATCTAGCATGTGCATAATAAACAAAATATTTTATTTAATTATTTATTTTGTTGATATTCAAATAGTATTATTTATTATATCCAATAGAACATAATCATACACTAATTGAATAGAATAATGCTACTTTTACTAATCATTTTCTCAATATCTACATAAAGATAATAATATTTTTACTAATTGGTAAAAATAATTAGTAATTATAAAATAAATAATAATTTTTTTGATTAATAATGATATAACAATTTATATGATTTAATTATACTAATATAATAATATCATATAATAATATAAATAATAAAATTATAATTAATTTTAAATAATAGTATAATAATTAGTAAAACTGATTATTATAGTGCAAGCAGCTGAAGCCACTGTATTGTCCAACTCATGTTGGGTTCAGGTGCAAGTCCCATCAACTGGGCTTATCTGGGCCCGAGCACTACCATTAACATATAGCAAAATTCTTTGTACATTGCCCGTGGTGTAGAAAATATGATGTGGAGCCACTGTCTCATCCGATTGGATCACGTAGTGATGCTTTCCAACGTATATTTAATGTCCGCAGTTTTACTTTTTCGTTTGAAATTTTAAATGAAAAAAAATTCTTTCCTTCTGAAAAAATTATGACATCTTATGCCGATATTATGACATCCTACTTTCTGCACAGGTGTCATATTTTTTTCATAGGATGTTATAAGAGGGAAGGATATTTTCGTCATTGAAAAATTTATGAAAATTTTAAATGATGAAAATACTTCTGCTAAAATTATAACATCTAAGGAAAAATTATGATATCCTGTACAAAAAGTCATAATTTTAACGCAGGATGTCATAATATTGGCACAGGATGTCATAATTTTTTAAGAAGAGAAGGGATATTTTCATCATTCAAAATTTCAAACAAAAGTAGAACTACGGATATTAAATATGTATTGGAAAGCTCTAATCGGACGAGATGGTGTGCTTCATGTTGGATTTTCTACACTGAGGACGGTGTATGAAGAATTTCTCTTAACATGTAATGGTCACAATGCTTAAAGTAAATGATGCAGACTGAAGAATGGTTGCCACTCCTGATCATTAGTTAACATAAGGAAGCAGCAAACTTGCCACTGCAGACAAGCATTTTCTCTTCTTTAATTGGTTCATCTCCTCATGTTACAAACCTTGATCTGAAATTCTATTGAAGTTATTCATGCCAGACCTTTGAGAGTCTCCTAAGGGGACAAAGTTTTAAGACACATTAGACGGGTGTAAAGTAAGTCCATTCAGCCAAATTGAAGGACGAGTTATTAGTTTGAGGTCTAGGGTCCACTTGCAATAAAAAACATATCACAAATATCTAAAAAGCAAGCCACTCTCGCCCACAAAAGAACAAACATATTATCCGTTTCCTGCCCACCTTAAAAAAATCTTCTAGACTAAACAATACCACTAAGTTGAGAAACTTGCAGATAAGGCCGAGTGTCTCACTAACTTGAAAATTCTCAGGTCTAAGAAAATAAAGCATTAGAGAAGACAATGGCAATGGCCAGAACATCTGCCTTCTTTCTCAACGCTACTTCTTTCCCCCTTCAGACCCACTGAAGCATCCAAAAACCTTTCATACACACATTCTTTTCAACTCCCAGTATCACAAACACAAAAGAATCCACTCCTTGCTAGCATTGGCTTCATGCTAGCCTCCCGGATCAATGTGGATTACTTGAAGAAAGAATTTGGTGGTCACGGAGTCAGTTTTGAAGGTATTGGTGATAGTTGTGTCATAAAGATGGCAATGGACAATGGTAGTGTTGCCAACGTGGTGCTGCCAAGTGGCCTAATAACATCATACAAGCCGCTTTTGTGGCATGGAGCCACCATGGAAGTGCTGCAAACAGCTGTGTCAAAAGGGCAAAATGGTGAAGCTGTTATCCGAGGAGGGGTGTCTTCGGATTTCAAGCTTGTGAATGATGGTGGAATTCCATGGTCCCCAAGCGCTTGGTCTCTTCAAAATGTTAGAGGAAGTCCTGAAGAGTCTATTCAGGCAGGAGTCTTCGATCTTTAATTTCATTCTTTTTCTCCTTGTAGGTACTTCCAATAACATATAGTTAAATTTGGATAAGATCAAAGATTTGGAAGCAAGGGCCAATTATATTGCATCATGCTAGTTAAAGTAATTTTATCCTTAACATTCATGTAGCAAAAATAAGTTTTTATCTTCCAAATCTTCTGAGGTTAAATTCTTGAGAATATGCTGAACCCATCCATGTAATTCTTAGAAGAGAAAACACCTCTTTTGCTATAGAAATGCTGGATTGCCATTGAATCATAAGAAATGATTTTTATTTGAATTTCTTTAGTGCTTCATCTAATAATGTGAACTCCAACATCTTCACTTCCTCAGCTACATTTAACACTAAGATTCATCCACAAAGGAGTGACATGGGTCTTTTAAGAGTTAAGAGTTCCTTCCATCAATCCCCTAGTCAAGGGAGATTTTGATGCAGTTTTAGGAGCTCAACATTTTTTTTTTTCTTTTTGAGGGGAATGGTGGGGACATTGGAGATTCAATCTAAACTAAGCAAACAACGGTTCATTTGCTTTATTCAATCTAAATTGAGCTCTAATCATGTCACATGCTGCTTTTTGAACTTGTTTCCTGCACTACAATTAAGCAAATGACAGTGGTTACATTCTAATGGTACACCAAGTTATCAACTATTTCATCATCCCTACTCTAATTCCTCTGCTTTATTCATTCATTTGTTTCTGATTCTGTGCAATATTCAATGCCAGGTGGAGCTTGTATCCATTGCTCCAGAAAAAATGATTGAAGTCAAATGCTTGGTGACACTACATCAAGATCTCCTAGGCTCAGAGTTTACCATCAACAATACTAAATCATCATCTATCCAATTGTCAGGCTCTGTTATAAGCCATCTCAAAGTAAGCACACCTGATGCAACTTATGCTGTGGGGCTGCAAGGTTCAAATTACCGTAGCAAACAGCCAATGATGTCAGAGTTCAGCATTGTTCTTCCAGACACCAGCAGAAAAGGAACCTCAAATTCAGGCCAATCATTACCTCAGAAAGCACTTCAATCATTGTTCTCTAGGCAGGAATTGAAAATGAGAATGAAGGGTTCAAAATAGAAGAATCAGAGGGAGAAGAAGATGATGATTATGCACATATGACAGAGAGAATGAGCAGGATTTACTCCAATGCACCTAGAGAGTTCACAATTATTGATAGGGTAATGAGCTAACCAATATCCGGAGTTTCTTTTCTTTTCAATATATAGATCTTATGTTAATATTAAATAAGTATTTATAGGTGTTGTTATTATTCTAAGGAAAAAGTTTGAACACCAAGAATTGGATGGGTGTTGTAAGCCTCGACAATAATCACTCTAAAGGGAAATTAGAAACAAATTTGACAAAGGAAATAGAAATGTGAAAAAAAATCCAAGGAAAAAGTTTATTGGATGCAGGAATTATGAGACATGTGATATAACAAAAGAAACTTAAAATCAAGGTATATGTTTCAAGAAAGAAAAGAGAAAGGTGTATAGTAAGAGCACAAAATATGAAAAGAAAAGATGCAAGCATCACCATTTTCCCTCCCTCATTCATGACGGTTATGAGATTTATAAACCTGTGAATTGGTGAAAACACCTATGAGTTACATGACCACAGTTTGATTTTCATGTCAAGGATTTCATGTATATTTATGATGTGTTTAGCACGACCTCTCATGGTTTCCACTGTTTCCCAGAAGCAATGCAAAGTGAAAATATTAAGAAAGACTGATGTTTTATTTTTCATCCTGAAGGATTTGATCATAAGGATCCATGAATATTCGATGCCAACCTCATACAGTTGGACCATTTACAATTTGTTTTGTTTAACTAACAAAATTTATTCTTTGCTAATTGGATGAAGTATATCTCTTCTTTTGTGATGATGCAGGGAAGACGAAATTCCATTGTAATTCGAAAGTGCGGGTTTGACGAGTTTTATGTCTTCAGCCCTGGATCAAAATATGAATGGTATGGCAAATTTGCATATGTCTGCATTGGCTCATCTACCACATTGACACCTCTAGTTTTGAGTCCTGGAGGCACATGGAGGGGAGCTCAGTACTTGTATAATCCAAACCTCTAAATCATGCTAATCAATAAAGATTGCAAGGGACCTTCTTCTATCATTTTGAACAAGGTTTCTGCTACTTTGAAAATTTGTGTGCTGTCATTTGAAAGGCTGCTTATATGTTCAGTTTTTTTTTTTTTTTTTAATTTAATTTAATTATGAAACTACCAAGAGCTCTTAAATTTTCTCCTTTTTTTCTCCTTCATTTGCTCGACAATGATAAAATTTCTTGCTGTTTGCAAGTAGATCTGAGAAAAAAGGTAGACTGGGAATAGGGGTTAATTGGGAAGCTTGAAGTGCGAGTGAGATCCTGCTAACATGAAATAAGGTGCTACACATTATGAAAGAGCCGACAATATGAAGAAAATGAATAACGAGAAGGGAATGGAACCGCAGTTAGTCTTAACAAAGGCTAGTTATGTTAGTAGGCAGTGCAAGCTTTTGAGTTTAGAATATTCACAAAGCATGCAGAAGTTTCTCCATACACTTAACAAAAGCATATGGTTTCGTAAGTGATAAAAAGAATTGAAAAATCTAGTTTACAAAAGAAGCATAAATAATATACAAAGGAAGCACCAATAATCACAAGTCCCAGAATCACATCAACTTTTGTAACTGAAACCTATTCAATCTAGGAGATTAACATTGCAACAAACATCCTGGTAATTTGACATTTGGGACAACTTATCATGCAGAGATGCTGCTAACAATGCGGAGATTCAACCACTAAAAAAATGGTTAGTTATATATTTGCAAGTCAGATGTTATCATGTATTTTGCTGGATAGTGTTAAATGTAGCCTGTATCCTGGTTCCCCATCCTTTTCAGAAGTTTGACAGATAATTCAACAGTAGATTGATCACTGGCATTGTGGCTATTGCATAATAGAGGAAAGGAGTAGCTGAACATGACTAAGCTTCATTTTCGCAATACTTTTCATAAATATCACCAATTATTCTAAGAAAAATTTTAAAATAGACGTGCGTGCTACTAAGGATGTTGTGCACAAAGGGAATGCATTAGATAGTTGACTTGTCTTGAGATAGCTACTCAAACATTTGATGCTAATTGTTTTGCTCTTTATAATGCCTTTAACCTTTGGAACACCAAAATAAGAATAAATTACTTTGAAGCAACTTCATCAATGGAGGAAAGCCTTTTAAGCAATTAATTTGTTTCGAGTCCTTGCCATATAAAGCTCAAATATATGCCTCCCAACAGTAACAGAGAGAGAACTTTAATTCTATATAGTATAGACTGGATGGTCCTATGTTTCATAGATGCAGTTCCACAATTACATCGTTGTTGGTAATGCATTTAGCCAGTCTAAGTTACATAATTGTTTGTTAGAATTATTCGTTAATTTCATCATACAGCGAGAGACCATACAATAGGATAATATGATGAAGGCTACTAGAAGATATATTATATATTTTGGAACGAAATCAAAGAAAAGCTCATCATTGTCATTTCTCACTACTGAGAAAATAACTGCAACAAGAATCAAAAAAAGGCCCAAAACAGGTCCCATAACTGCCATTCTATACTCGGCCCTTTTCTTGCTTTCTGCCCATACCTTGAAATTACCTTCGCAATCTTCTTTGCATACTTTGCAAGCACTTTTTTCAGTAACATCATCAGTAGATGACACTGACTCAGTGCCGTCTGGTATGTGTTGATCGTTGAGTATGCTTAGCTTTTCCAACAATCTTATTTTTCATCTTCCCTACCACCTCAAATTCTAAATTATGATCATGACTATCTCCATTTTAGTGCTACTGTTGGATTCTATTTCGCTCACCTGAACAGAGACTTCCAAGCATTCAAATGTCTTGTTGTTCAGGGCCTTCAGAGCTGGCATGAGCTATGTTTCGAATAGACTCCATGAGCTTCCATCGAGTTGTGTATATTTATATTATCATTTATAAACTGTTGCTTGGATCTTTGGAACACTAGCAAATTCGCTGCGAGTTTTAACTTTCTGCGAACAAAACACTATAAATCTATCAATTCAATATTCTTCAATTTGCACACCTAAGGACTAGGAGTAGCATCTCTTGTTACCATGCTTGTGGCATTGCCCTAAATAAATTTAGAAAAGGCCTCTGATTGCTCTTTATTTGTGTCACTCGGCGCGCCTTCCCCAAATTGCTCTAACTCAAACTTTTGCATTGTTGCTTTGTGAGCAGTCTTTGATATAAAAACCATTCTTCAAAGAAACAATTTCATTTGTATGAAAAAAAAGAAAACAATTTCATATCTAGATCCTTTTGTGCAGCTATGATCTTCGCAGCCTGTAATGCCTCAAATGCCATATCCCATCGAACTATATGATGAATGAAGCCCATAGAAATGAAACGAGGCGATTGGTATGGTACATAGTGATGTTGTGCATGTGGTGTAGGAATAATTTTTTATTTTTTCAACAAGAACTTGTTATGATGAGGAGAGGATGATAAGGATGGATTGGGTCAACCCAGTCTTGTGGCCCAATGGAGTTGGTTCGGCCCAATTGGGTTCTGCTGGGAGAGGGAATGGGCTTCCACTGTCTCCCGGTGGGCGGGGAATGGGCTTGGGAGAGGGAAACGTCCTTCCCCTCCGGAAGGGAGGGAAGGTGGTGTTGGCTTTGGCGCGCCCGGTCTCAGCTGCTTGGGGGACTGGGGAGAGCACTGTTGTACTGGACTCGCGCTCGCTCCAGGGTAGTGGGCAGTCATGGTGAGTGTGGGCAAGATCTGGGTTTCTCCCTTGACTGGGTCGGCTTTCAATAATCAAAGACAACGAAACAATCGAAAGGCTTCTCCCTTTATCGGTGACCGTGGACGTCAAAGCAGAGCTTCCTCATCTCAGGTCCCCTTCCACCAGGTATAGGGATAGAGCAGCTCCAGGCTCCCCTCTCATCATGGATTGGGGGTCCAACTTGGACCGACAAAACAGTTGGAGAATAAGAGAAACAGAGACGCAGTTGCAAAGAGTCACATGGAGCAGCTCCCTTCTCCACATGGAGCGGGTTTTACTTCAGTGCTCAAGAGGAGTTGCAGAGGGCTATATACCGAAATGTGATCGCCACTGTGAGTTGGCCACCTGCCCTTCCTTCACCATGGGGAGAGAGGAAGCCCCTATGTTTCACTCCCCGACCACAAAGAACAGGGAGGTCCTTGCTCTCGGAACTAAGAGCTCATCTGCCTCTATAAATATCCACCATCAACACAATCGATTACATCTCAAAGCTTTTCCATCGTTTCAAACAAGAGCTCTGGCAGTTTCAGAACAACCTAAAATGGAGGCCCTTGGTGTGCGCTTTAAGCCCGATGATCATGAACTGCTAGAGTACCTGCGCGACCCCGTCGGCGGGCGCAGGCGTTTCTCTAGAGACATCCATGAAGGAATTGACCCCTATGGTTCCCGGCCTGAGCAACTCCAAAGTCCGTTCCACATATATATACTAGCTTTCTGTCCATTATTATTTCATTCATTCAATGGGTTAACGAGCTTGATATGGCTGTGGCTCGCAGATGTCAGTGAGAAGGGCTCTTATTACTACTATGCAAACCGGACGAGTCTAAAGCGGCAGACTGCCGACGGCAGTGGCCATTGGAAAAACAAAAAAAAGCAAGGAGTCCCTGATAAGGATGGCCAGATCGTTGGTTATAAGCGAAGATTTGAATTCCTTTTGAGAGGGAACGACTCAAACTCGACAAAATGGGTTATGATAGAGTACACTCTTCCTCCCGGTGGAAGCCATGATACTCTAGTGAGTACCACGCCACATGAGTCAAACTTGCAAAGCTAAATGCCTTGTTACATGAACCAAATCTATCCTGTCTATAGATAATTGTAATCTATGATTGATCATATTTTCTCTCTTCTTTTCTTTTCTGCTCACGAGTGCAGAAAGCCATTTGTAGGATCTATAAGACAGGAGGGAACCAACGGAACGAGAGAGGCCAGGCCAGCACTAACCCGCTGCCTCCAGAAGCAGACGACGAGGATATCTTTGGTCAATTGTCGCCTCTTCTTGAATTGGACGACGTGGATTAGCTTGACTTCACATATGACCTTTGATGTCCTCCCTCGGATTGATAGAAATTTCTAAGTGTATTTATATCCTGCTTTACATTCCAAATATGTGCACCGGTATGTACAAGGTTAGTCTTATCTGTTGAGTATTATATGTACTCAAGTAAGTTTGCTTTCTATTATATGTACGAGGTTAGTCTATCTGTTGAGTATTATATGTACTCAAGTAAGTTTGCTTTCTATTCTACGTTGAGTATTATATGTACCCTTCCCTCCGTCTGCCACAAATGAAGGATGGATATAAATATCGGTCATTTATTTTAAATACTTCAAGCAATTGCCAGGGTTGATGGCGGACAATGAACTGCACCTCCACTTGCTATCCAGTTCGAATCATCTTGCGGAGTGAATTGGATTTGTTTTTTGGAGCAGAGTCTTAACCTGTGAACAAGCAAGAGGAGAGGGATGATGAATTGCCATACCCAGCAGTTCTTTCAGAAATTAATCCTACTAAATAAATCTAATTGCTTGCTGCATGATATAGGAGAGCTTGAATTTGCCAGCATATCTGCAGTGTAATTTTTGTCATTAAAGGGCCAAGAGACGGGAATCATCTTTTTCCCTCCGACGTAACAACTGACGATTGGTTAACTTACAACAAATGGAGCATTTTGAGGACAGATTATATTTGAATCTCCTAAATCCTGATCAAGTCAGCTGGCAAACATTTTCCTGACGTTATGAACGTGGGTTGACAATGTGTGAATGTGGTGGTGGCAACTGATTTCTCATGCGTTTTATCCAATAGATTACACCAAGTTAAAAACTAGTTAATAACACGAAACTCTCCGTTTTTCATCCAGAATTCATGACTTCATGGTGTTGTGGGGTTATCATTATTCAGTAGAATCACAATTATGTAACAATTATAACAACTATGATGCAGTTATACATACACTTTCAGCACAAAATTCAAATTGTTCATTCTTGTGTTGTTTCCTATGCGCATGTTTTTTTTGGTAGAACTCCTATGCACTTGTATTGAGGACCCCTATCATCCTTCTGGTCATTAGTTGATAGGATGTGGTTGGCATTGTTTGCACTACATCTTAACCCATTGTGGAAGCCCAAAGATTCGTTGGATGACCGCCATGCCGCATTTGCCAAAAATTGGGTGATACAAGAAACTTATCTCGGAAATTAAAAAAAATAGGTCGAGGAGGTCTGTATTGATTTAACAAGACCGACATGGAAGTTAGTAACTAAAAGTTAACCAGAGAACGACTGAGATGGTGAGTCGTGGCTAAATTTGGGATGGAAATATAATAGTTGGCCGATAAAACTATCATGTGATACCAAGTAAGATAGACCAAAACATGTGCAAAGGGAATTAGTCGAGCTAGATCGAGTGGTTACTTGCAACACGATCGAGCTGAGTACTAGGTATTGCAGGTTCAAGCTTGTTATGAATAGGACCTACCAGAAAGACTATGAATCAATTTAAGAAGTTTAGTGGTTGCATGAGAATGTGAGGAAACAAGAGATGGTATGGGAGTGACAGAGAGGGTTGGGGGGATGTGTGGAGAGGGTGGGGGGGCGGGGGGCGAGGGAGAAAGCGGGATGGGATGAGAGGGAACGAGATAGAGAGCAAAGAAAGGGAGAGGGAACATGTGAGAGTGAGATCATTAGCCACGGTTCACCGCAACTACCGCATATCCTTAAAAATTTTTTTCCGCGGTATACAAAATAGTTTGATTCCGGTGGATCATCGACTTGATGTGGATTACTTAGATGATTATGGATATCCTGAAGAATCAACAAATTCGATATGAATCACTTCTACTATTATAAAGACTCGATGTGGATCATGTCGGCTATTATGAATAAAGCTAGATTGAATTCAGAAACAAGATCCATCACATCAAAAAGTTGAATTGCACATCAAACTATAAAAGATGATAACTTGGTCATACAATACTCGATTGAGATGATTTTTTTTTTTGAAATTGAATATCTTTTTTAGAGATCTATAACTTTGGATGGCTCCTAAAAAGGTTAAATCAAGTCAAATTATATGATTTGAGCCTCAAAATGGGCTAGTCAAAATAAAATATTTCTTTTGAGATATCTACCATGATTATGAATATGTGTGGGCCATTGATTATGATACTCTAAAGATTATAATCAAGTATTTAAATAAAAGTACGTCTACATACTTTTTATTATGTATAGTTTGTGCCATTAAATAAAGGGGGTCTATTGGTCAATTATCCTTCTGCAAGAGAAACATAAATTTAGGCTCCTACCCATTCTTTTTCTCTCGATCATTAGATCAAAAGGGGTCAGACTATCAAAGCTTTTATATCACTTATTTCTTAGAAAGACAATCTAAAATGAGGGATCAATTGAGTTTTCCAAAAATTTAAGACTTGCTATGCATGATAATTAAAATAAGTAGAGGATATGAGTGAAAGATAAATAATAAGCAATAATATAAATGTACAAGCAATGAGCAATGAATAAAAATAATAAGGTACAATCAAATATTCAAATTTTATTGTGGTTTGGCATCAAACTCAATTCCTATATCTACTTTTCATGCCACCTTTGGAACTTCCACCATAATCTTTCCTTAAATTATAGCTTGATTATTTTTTTCGCATTCACAATCAAAATTTAGTTAATGATATTTTTGGTGTGATCAATATGTTTAAAATAATCAACCCCCTATATCATGGTAAAATTGCAATATATTTTGTAATGCTATATTTTATTTAGTAAAATGATTATATTTTTTATTAGAAAAACTTTAATATATCTATTGTCTTAAGATATAACTGAAATCATACTATTGAAAATGAAATTGGTACAATGATTTTTATAATTATAAAAAATTAGCTCGGCAACTAATTTGTGTTCCAGCACTTAATCTTGCAAGGAAAACAAACTACGATATATTTAGTGCATCGATTATTATCCAAAACATCCTCGATGGTACTTATGTGTTTTAGATTATATTTGATGTATAATGTTTCAGATAGCATGTATAATTTTCTGGTTACCAACATATTTCAAAAAGTGATTTAGACTTGATAATGTGTCAAAAGTTCTAACTTTTTCATCTCAGATTCAAAAAGAATATATTATTTCAACTGCTGAAAGATAATTCATATTGAATATTTTTCAAAAACACCTCCTAGAAAAATCATCAAACACAACCAGTCACATATAAGGCCGATAAAATATGATTCGATTCATATTCAATCTACCATAAATAGCTTTAGACATAGACTAAATAGATTTAGATCATAAACAGATCGATCCATTTAACTCTTTTAATATTTGAGTCAGATTTGAATTTTATATATCTGACCTATTTATTCATTTAATATTCAAACTGAATTGAGCCAGATAATCTATTTAATTTATTTAATTTGTTATCCCATTTAAGATCTATTTAATCTATTTAAAACCTGCTTAACCTATTTTTAATCCATTTAACATAATCTATTTATGTTGTTTCACCTGTTTAATCTATTTAATCTAATTTGATTTATTTAATAAATGAGTTAAGTAGGTCAGATCGAATTATCTATTTAATAAACAGATCGGATTTAGATTTGAATTTTTGATCTATTTAATAAATAGTTTGGATTTGGATTGATGATTTTCTGATCCAATCCATGTTGATTTGACCAATATCTGAATCGATCCGATCTAATTGCCACCCCTAGTCACATACCTTAATTACTTATTTTTTTTAATTTCATTTGAGATAATTTTATTTCAAATATTATAGCTTATTTTTTCTATTATTTTGATTTTTTATTATGGAACTTCTTAATTCTGTAGTATTTTGATAAAAAATTTTTGATAATCATATTTTTAGTTTAAATGAAGAGATTATGAAATAAAATTAGCATGGATGTTAATTCATTAGTTAGTGAAGATATTATACATTATATTGTATGAAAAATCTACATATTTTAAATTTTATTCTTGATTTCAGATAAATCTCACTGTAGAGTGCAGGTTACATACTAGTTTGCAATATAGGGAAGGCCACTTGTGATAGGAAAAACAAAATGAAGCTTAAAGCAAAATTGTTATAGACAAAAAAATAAAATAAATAATATAAAATCTTATTTTACTGAAAAAATGAAGAAATATTAGTATTGCGGTCATGGGCCAAGGAGGGGTCGAATCTTCGCATACGTGAGATATTGTCCGTTTTGGTTCATGATCATCTTTGGACTTCAATGAGTCTTAGGTTTCAGTGGTGTTACGCCCCAAATTCGGGACATAACACGGCCATGCTACCGAGGGATGGAGCCCATGATAACACGAAGCCAATCCATCATAATCATCTAAAATCCGTCAAATAAAAAGATTCAATTCTATTGTTCATCAAATAATCGAACCAATATTGGTTCAGAGCATCTAAATCCAAAAGTAAGTACTAACCCGAATCTCAACATTCATAAATAACTATAAATTCATGATTATAAAATAAATTAAACTTCTGTTATCAAATTTTTCAGCTTGTTATGCCGATCTTCAAGCTTGGATTCTTTTTGCCGATCCTAACCTTATTTCTCTGTTCAAACAAAAAGAAAACAGAAAGAATATGAGCTACACTAGCCCAGTAAGTAGAACTTGCACTTCCTTATCGGATCAAGCATAAGTTTTTCATGATAATACAATATTTTAAAAATAATAAATAATATAAAATAAAGTATTTCAAGAGCATATAACAAAATAAGTTATAAATTCATCATGCATGTATAAATCATATATATTTCACAATCATGAATCTAAATCATTTTCATCATACATTCATGTCATGTTTTAAAACATTACTCACAGATATTCGTGCTAAGGTCACTATTATATCCGTGACAGGGTCATGTTTCTTAATCGACAGAGTTCTTAATTCATGTGCCAACTTTATATCCACTGGCAGGGCCATGTTTCGTGTGGATGCTAGCTCCGGATGTCGACCTTCCCGAAGAAATTCATTCATAGCCATCTGAGAGCCTTTGAAATCATTATATCTTTTTCTTAAAGCATACATATACATAGATAGAAAAATAATGAAATTCATACTTAATAATCATGCTATTTTCATAAGACATATTCATGAAATCAATGCTCATAATAAAACATACTTTTTCATATCACATATACCGGTCCTTATTTTATGAAAAATTATGATTTCATCAATAGCAATTCTTTACATAAAAATATGATCATTTAAAAATAAATAAGGAGCATAAGATCCACTTACCTCATTCATCTTAGATCTTCAGACTTCATTAGAAGAATTAGCTAATCCTATTTAAAATATCAAATCATCGTCAATTTCTATTCCATGAATATAATAAGATTAAATCATAAGGAAAGAGGACTGTTGACCGGATGTGTCGGTCCATCCAGATACCAGGGCAATTCAGGGTTTCTGATCTGAGGGTCAGATTTAAGTGACTTGATCAAGAAATCGTGAAGCACAAATCGAATTAAGGTCAAGATCAATCAATAGAGTTCATTAATAATGAATTTGAAAGATCTTTGATACGATCAAATGAGGTTGACATACAGTACGGATATCAAAGCAATTTCGGATCATTTTGTTAGAGTCAATATGAACCCCTAAAAGATGAAGGCATGACTTGGTACAGGATTCATAGACCTTCTTAGAGAGAGAAAGTCGATCATGAGAGAGAAAGTAGAGAGAGAAAATGGAGAGAGAATCTTCGTATCCTTCAAAAGTGGCAATCACGATTAAGATCATCAGAGGTATATCAGGGTGACTTAATATGGATTAACCATGATCGATGTTATCAATTTCGAATAAGGATCGGATCGGGATCCAATTCTGCACGAATTTCGAAGCAGTCTCGGGTCATCATATTTTCATCTCAAGTTTATCCTAGGGTCTATAAAGCAATCAGAGAGAGAGAATGATCCTAGAGAGATAAAATTCATAAAAAGAGATAAAAAGTCTAGAGAGAGAAAATAAGAAGAAAATCTAGAGAGAAAAAATATAGAGAGAAGGTAGAGAGAGAAAGTTCAATTTTAGAGAGAGAAAGACTTAAGAGAAAGAGATGAGAGAAACTTTCTCTCACATATATTTATTATTATTATTTTTTTTTCTTTTTTTTTCTTTTTTTTTTCTTTTTCTTTTCTTTTTCTTTTTCTTTTCTTTTTCTTTTTCCTTTTCTTTTTCTTTTTCCCCGTGGCCTTCTTTGGCCGGAACAGGGGATTTAGAGGTCCCCGTTCCTTAAACCGACCGTTCACGGCCGCACCTTGCCCGACGGTGGCCGGCGACAAGGAACAACCTTCCCTCGAGTTCGGAGGGGCCAGAGCCAGCGGTCGGTGGTGACCGTCGGTGCCGGAAAATCAAGGAAAAGAATAGGCCGAACAGGGATTTTCTTTTCCGACAAAATCCAGCGACACCTGTCGCCGGCAATCGTGCCCACAAGCACGAGAAAGAAGGGAGAGAAGAGAGGAAGAGGAAGGAGGCCTTACCACAGCCTCCGATGACCCCCACCGGCGTGAAATCGCGGCGAGCATAGGTCGAGGGGCCGCGGCTTCAATCGGGAAAATCGAAGAAAAACTCCGACGATCGTCGGTGACTGATGGATCTACTCTTAGAGGAGAGGAGGGGGGTTCTTATAGAGCTCGTCCTAGGGTCTTTTAATGGCCCTAGGACTTCGATTCTTGATCGGAATCAGGGAAGAGGAAGACTCTGATCGGGAGTCTTCCTCCCTGTTTCTGTTTGTTTTTTTTTTTTGTTTACTGGGCTTAGTGGCTTTTGGCCGAACGGGCCGGGTTATTACATTCTACCCCCCTTAAAAAAAATTTCATCCTCGAAATTTAACATACCTTTATTTTTAAATAAGTGTGGATATCTCGTCTTCATATCATCTTCAAGCTCCCAAGTGGCCTCTCTCTTTTCACGATTACTCCAATGAATCTTTACGTATGGAATGATACGCCGTCTTAGAACTTGCTCTTTTTGATCAATAATTCAGAGGAAAAATTCTTCATAGGTTAGATCTTCATGAACTTGCAATGGCTCATACTTTATCACACTACTGGATCAGGTACAAACTTTTTCAGTAGTGAAACATGAAAGACATTGTACACTTTGGATAAATCTGGTGGTAAAGCTAGTTCGTAAGCAACATCTCCTACTCGATTTAAAATTTTAAAAGGTCCAATATATCACGGACTCAGCTTGCCATGTCTTCCAAACCTCATGACACCCTTAGTAGGTGATACTTTTAGAAAAACATAATCACCAAAGTAAAATTTCAATTCTCTTCTTTTTCTATCTGTCCAACTCTTCTGTCTATCCTATGCTGCTTTGAGTCTTTCCTTGATCAGATAAATTTTCTCTCTAGCATCCATTTATTATCAGTAAAATCCTTCCTTATTTACAACTAACGTATTTCATAATATCTTTTGATTTAAAGGATTAATATTTCTAATCAATTCAGACCATCACGCTTTTGCTGTGCACTCTGATCTCAACTTACCAAATTATCTAAATCTATCAAAAATAAAAATATCTTTGTATATTAAATCAACCAAAGACAGATCCAACTTTCAGATTTCATATACAATTTAGGGTAAAATTTAAGGTTTTCTTGTCATTACTATCTTTTAGACATAGTACATCAAAATTAAATCTTCATCCACCTTTTGTGTTTGAACTTATTACATAAGCTTCACCACTCCTCAAGAATCTAATATATCTAGAATTAATTTGAGTTAACCTTCGATTTACCTTATAATCATTTAGACAACTTCCAAACCAACTTTTCTTTGCAAAGAAATCAAAATCAGCAAAGTTATCATATCCTTTATTCATATAGGTTTAGCATTCCAATGTCATCAAATATGCCTAACATAATATATCAATACCTCCCACTTCATTCTAGGGTCAACACTTCTCGTACTCAGGTCAACCTTGCTAATTGAAATCTAAGATATAACTCGTCAAGTCTATTATAGACATCATATGCCACTTATGCATAAATTTTATCATAATACCTATTGATTCGAAATCAAGTTATTGAATCATTTCTTTTATATCTATCATGTTCCTCATGATCTTAGCCTCAAGTTCAAATATCACTAAAGTCACAATCCCGAATAATGATAATCTTAAGTTCAAATACCACTTAAGTCATATTCTCTAGTGATCATAACCTAAACTTTATATCATTCTATCACGTCCTTAATGATCATAATCTTAAGCTCTGATATTATCCATTATACTCCACTCGGTCGCATCCTATTCATTATACATAAAGTTTTGATATCACTTTATAATCTCAATGATCTTAAACCTAAGCTCTGATATTATTCTATCATATCCTGATCATTTATATCATAATCTCCAATGATTATAATCTAAGCTCTGATATTATTCTATCATATTCTAATCATTTATATCATTTATATCATAATCCCCCAATGATTATAACCTAAGCTCTGATACCATAAAATGTCACGCTCCAAATTCAGGACATAACACGGCCATGCTACCGAGGGATGGAGCCCACGATAACACGAAGCCAATCCATCATAATCATCTAAAATCCGTCAAATAAAAAGATTCAATTCTATTGTTCATCAAATAATCGAACCAATATTGATTCAGAGCATCTAAATCCAAAAGCAAGTACTAACCCGAATCTCAACATTCATAAATAACTATAAATCCATGATTATAAAATAAATTAAACTTCTGTTGTCAAATTGTTCAGCTTGTTATACCGATCTTCAAGTTTGGATTCCTTTTGCCGATCCTAACCTTATTTCTCTGTTCAAACAAAAAGAAAACAGAAAGAATATGAGCTATACTAGTCCAGTAAGTAGAACTTGTGCTTCCTTATCAGATCAAGCATAAGTTTTTCATGATAATACAATATTTAAAAAATAACAGATAATATAAAATAAAGCATTTCATAGAGCATATAACAAAACAAGTTATAAATTCATCATGCATGTATAAATCATATATATTTCACAATCATGAATCGTAAATCATTTTCATCATGCATTCATGTCATGTTTTAAAACATTGCTCACAGATATTCGTGCTAAGGTCACTATTATACCCGTGACAGGGCCATGTTTCTTAATCGACAGAGTTCTTAATTCATGTGCCAACTTTATACACGCTGGCAGGGCCATGTTTCGTGTGGATGCTAGCTCCGGATGTCGACCTTCCCGAAGAAATTTATTCATAGCCATCTGAGAGCCTTTGAAATCATTATATCTTTTTCTTAAAGCATACATATACATAGATGAAAAAATAATGAAATTCATGCTTCATAATCATGCTATTTTCATAAGACATATTCATGAAATCAATGCTCATAATAAAACATGCTTTTTCATATCACATATGCCGATCCTTATTTTATGAAAAATTATGATTTCATCAATAGCAATTCTTTACATAAAAACATGATCATTTAAAAATAAATAATGAGCATAAGATCCACTTACCTCGTTCATCTTAGATCTTCAGACTTCGTTAGAAGAATCAGCTAATCCTATTTAAAATATCAAATCATCGTCAATTTCTATTCCATGAATATAATAAGATTAAATCATAAGGAAAGAGGACTGTTGACCGGATGTGTCGGTCCATCCAGATACCAGGACAATTCAGGGTCTCTGATCTGAGGGTCAGATTTAAGTGACTTGATCAAGAAATCGTGAAGCACAAATCGAATTAAGGTCAAGATCAATCAATAGAGTTCATTAATAATGAATTTGAAAGATCTTTGATACGATCAAATGAGGTTGACATACAGCACGGATATCAAAGCAATTTCGGATCATCTTGTTAGAGTCAATATGAACCCCTAAAAGATGAAGGCATGACTTGGTACAGGATTCATAGACCTTCTTAGAGAGAGAAAGTCGGTCTTGAGAGAGAAAGTGGAGAGAGAATCTTCGTATCCTTCAAAAGTGGCAATCACGATTAAGATCATCAGAGGTATATCAGGGTGACTTAATATGGATTAACCATGATCGATGTTATCAATTTCGAATAAGGATTGGATCGGGATCTAATTCTGCACGAATTTCAGAGCAGTCTCGGATCATCATATTTTCATCTCAAGTTTATCCTAGGGTCTATAAAGCAATCAGAGAGAGAGAATGATCCTAGAGAGATAAAATCCATAAAAAGGATAAAAAATATAGAGAGAGAAAATAGAAAGAAAATTTAGAGAGAGAAAATATAGAGAGAAGGTAGAGAGAGAAAGTTCAATTTTAGAAAGAGAAAGACTTAAGAGAGAGAGATGAGAGAAACTTTCTCTCACATGCATTTATTATTATTATTATTATTATTATTTTCTTTTTTTTTTCTTTTTCTTTTCTTTTTCTTTTTCCTTTTCCTTTTCTTTTTCTTTTTCCCCGTGGCCTTCTTTGGCCGGAATAGGGGACCTAGAGGTCCCTGTTCCTTAAACCGGTCGTTCACGGCCGCACCTTGCCGGCGGTTGCCGACGGCAAGGGACAACCTTCCCTCGAGTTCGGAGAGGCTAGAGCCGGCGGTCGGTGGTGACCGTCGGTGCCGAAAAATCAAGGAAAAGAAGAGGCCGAATAGGGATTTTCTTTTTCGATAAAATCCGGCGACACCTGTCGCCGGCAATCGTGCCCACAGGCACGAAAAAGAAGGGAGAGAAGAGAGGAAGAGGAAGGAGGCCTTACCACAGCCTCCGATGACCCCCACCGGCATGAAATCGCGGCGAGCACCGGTCGAGGGGCCGTGGCTTCAATCGAAAAAATCGGAGAAAAACTCTGGCGATCGTCGGTGACTGATGGATCTACTATTAGAGGAGAGGAGGGGAGTTCTTATAGAGCTCGTCCTAGGGTCTTTTAATGGCCCTAGGACTTCGATTCTTGATCGGAATCGGGGAAGAGGAAGACTCCGATCGGGAGTCTTCCTCCCTGTTTCTGTTTGTTTTTTTTTGTTTACTGGGCTTAGTGGCTTTTGGCCCAACGGACCGGGTTATTACAAGTGGGTCTTGATCATTTAGAGTCTTATGATTTTATCCTTTAAAAGGTGTCTCACTTGAGAGAAAATGTTTCAATCTATATAAGTCATGCTCCCTCTTAACTCTAACCGATGTAAGATTAAAAAAGCTCTCTCTACACCATAATAATTGATGTTATCAATAAGATACATGGCTCGTTAGTTATTGAGGATGAAAACAAAAAAAAAAAAAAAAAAACCCTTTTGGCTCTTCCTTTCTTGTTAAAAAAGGTACTAGTTAGCATTTTCAATGATTGTTACGGTGACGTGATCTTTTTGATCTCTAATTTTTATATCAGCTGATTTTTTTTTTTAGATAAATAGGTGCCAAGCAAATAACATTTTTTTTTTCCTACTATATCTTAATGTAGTACAAGTAGCTAATAATTTTAGCTGGATGGATTTGGAGGCATCTTAATTACAATATATAGGTGTAGCTATTTTTTCTTTAAACCGAGCATAGGTGCGTGTGGCTGCTCTCCAAATATTAATCTCCCCCATACAAAAATAAACCTAGCTGTAAAGAATACCAGATGGAAAATTTTGAAAAAATAGAATCCTCTCTTAGTCCAAAAAAATACTCAAATCTCTTCCTGCCGTGCATTACCCATTCACATAAACTTCGAAGGAAGAAATAATATACTGCATACCAAAATATATTTTTATTATTTAATTAAATTCACCCTCATGACTAATATGATCTTATGAATTGTTATATGAAAATGGCCTTCAAGCCGAATCTTGTGCTGAAAGATTTTCAACGTCCCATGCTTTACATTATAATTCGTGAAGGCAATCAATGGAAGTACATAGACCTGCAATCCGTGAAAAGAAGGACCTCTTATACCCTCGAGTTCTACCTTCTTTCTACCAATAAAAACAAATACCTGAAATACTTCAGTATTGGAGGCAAATCCATATGGGACCAAGTGCTTCAACGCTGAAATACAGAAACAAAAAGATTTTTTTTTAAATAATATTTTTAAATAAAAAATTTTGAAAGTACCTCCATTTGAAAAGTATTTTCGAAATGCGGTAGGTGGGCTGATTTGGGCAGAAATCGTGGGTTCAACCCACGAATTTTTAGAGACGTGGCCAATTCGTGGGTTGAGCCCACGAAAATATGGTCCAGGTGGTAGCACATCTGAAATCGTGGGTCAAACCCATGATTTTTTTTTAATCAATTTTTTTTAAAAAAAAATTCACGTCGAATTCATGATTTGAACCCATAAATTCCGCCCATGCGCCCACATGCAGTAGGTCCACGTGGCCTTTTCTCTTTTTTTTTGTTCTGAAATCGTGACCAGAGGTCACGATTCCGACTGGCAAGCTTAACTGCCAGGTTTCCTCTGTTTTTTTTTTCTGCTTCCCCACCCTCCGACAGTCCCCGATGGAACCCCGCAGTGCTCCCCTCCCCTTCGACAATCCTCCTCGATGGATCCCCGCCGTGCTCCCCTCCCCTCTGACCGCGGTGCTATCCTCTCCGCTGCCCCCTCCATGGGCCCACCCTCCCCTGTGGCCACCCCGGCCTTCACACGGTCGATCGGCTTCAAGCCTTCCCCTCGGGCCACCACCCTCCTTCTCGTCTGGCTGTGTCAGGTATATTTTTTTAATTAATTTAATTTCTATAAATAATTATTAATATTATGATTTTTATAATTTTAAGATTTTGTAAAGTTAGATGTTATTGTTATTTTTTGAAATTTTGTAAATTTAGAAATTAAATTAATAAGTGTTAAATATTTTAGTTAGAAAATTAATTTAGTTAAAATATATAATAATTTTAGTTGGTATAATTGAAAAAATTAAATTAATAATTATAAAATTTTGTTAAGTATGTTTAAATTTATAGTATTTTTTGAATTGATATAAGTGATGAAATAAAATTATTAAGTATAGATAATTTAATATCGTGTAAAATTTTATAATATAATAGTTATTTGAAATGTTATTAGTGAATAAAAAATTGATAAGTAAAAAATTTTGTAAATATGTAAGATTTTATAATTTTAATAATTTTATAATGATTGAAAGTAAAAAAATAATAATTATTAAATTTTTTAAGTATCTAAAATTTATAATATCATAAATTTTTAAGTTGTTATAAGTGGAAAAAATAAAATTAATAATTATAAATTAATTTAAATATGTAAAATTTTAAAATATTATAATTATCTGAATTGTTAGTGAAGAATTAGAAAAAAATATAAAATTTTTGTAAGCATGTAAAATTTTATAATGTTATAAATATTTGAATGGTCATTAGTAAAAAAATAAAATTATTAATTATAAATATTTTAAAATTATGTAAAATTTGGTAAGTGAAGAAAATAAATATGATAATGAAATATTTTAAAAGAATGTAGAATTCTATAAGTGAAAAAAATATCGATATAATTTAAGTAAATTTTTATTAAAAATTTTATTTTAATTGTTAATTTTGATCAATGTAGTTTGTTTTACATAGAGTATGATAAAATTGTTGTATTTGTTATGTCTGTAGTGATAGAAGAAAATATTACGGTCTTATGTTACATAAATGGTTCTACAATTTATGGATCGAATGTGATTGAATACGTTCATCATCTTAAAAGGACAGTTAGAATTAAATCAGAAATTAGATTTGAGGAGTTGGAGAATAAATTATGTAGACTCTTTCGTATAGACAAAAGCAAAAATAAACTCACGATAATATATAGATATCCATAGGTTATACAACCGATATTGTTAAAATATGAACCTGTTTCGATTACTGAAGATGAGGATATTGAAGTAATTTTTTCAACGGTTAATTCTCACCCATGTTTATCTGGTGCAGAGTTGTATCTAGAAGTACAATCTATTGAAACTGAATAGAATGATTATGAAATAACCGATACAGATATAAGAATAACTCAAGACATTCAATAGATCGATCTATCTCGAACAGCTCAGAGCACTGAGCATGTACCAGAGACTCAAAGTTTCAGACATGCAGAGGATCAATTTTCTCTCGTTGATCCTGATGCGGTTGGTGTCACTATTAGAGAATCATCAGTTTATACACCTGTCGATGATATGGTGCACATAGATAATCGGCTATTTGAGGAAGGTGACATGCAGAGTGGAGATGAGATGGACTTCCATCCTGAAGAAGGTGGTACTTCTGCTCCTGTAGATTGCAGACCTGTGGAAGAGCATCCAAGTTTAGGGGTATTTGAAACTCCGTCTGCAATATTTAGATCAATTGATTGGACGGCTGCTAATGTATCATTCTCTTCTGATTTGGAGGCACGGTGCACCAGTTAGAAAAAAAGTGCCGAGTTGTTAAAGGGACTTCATTTTGCAGAAAAAATGAAACTATAAACTGCAGTAAAACAGTATCATATTGAGAGGCATTATGAATTTAAAATTATCGAGTCGGAGTCAAAGCTTTGGATGGTAAAATACAAAAATAGATAGTCAGAATGTAATTGGATGCTCTGAGCTATTAAACAATATGATTACTTTGAAATCATAAGGTATATCGGTCCACATACATGTGTTTCAGCTATACTTTCTCAGGATCATTCTGATCTTGATTCAAATTTTATTGTCAATGAAATTCGGGATGTTATAAAAGAAATACCCATAATTTTTATTGTCGGTATCGGTACAATTATCAAAAATAGGTTCAACTATACGGACAGCTATAGAAAATTCTGGGAGGCAAAGCAAAAAGCAATGACATTGATATATGGAGATTGGGATAAATCTTATGACCTATTGTCAAAATGGTTGCGTGCTTTACAGGAATTTAATCTGGGCTCTTGGGTGAAGTTCATCAGTACTTCTATCGATTATCCTTCATTGGCTATATTTGATCATGCTTTTTGGGCATTTGCACCATCAATTGAAGGCTTCAAACACTATAGATCAGTTATCAGTATCGATATTACATTTGTGTATGAAAAATATCGGGAGAAGCTGATGATTGCAACAGATGTTGATGGAAATAATCAAATTTTTTCACTTGCCTTTGCTATAGTGGATGAGGAGTCTACTGATACATAGGGCTGGTTATTGGCTTGTCTTAAATGTTGTATTTGACCACGTCGTAGTATATGTCTTATTTCAGATCAGCATTCAAGTATATTGTCGGCTTTACAGAACGAGCATCTTGGCTGGCACCCTCCAGATGCACATCATGTTTATTGTTTGCGTCACATAGCGAGTAACTTCAATACTCGATTTCGAGACTCCAGACTCAGAGATTTAGTGAAAATAACTGGAATGGAGACACAACTTAGAAAGTTCAATAAATTTTTGACGAAGATTGAAAAGGTAAATTCAAAAGCTATTAAATGGTTGAATAAAATTTCAGTGGAGAAATGGTCACATGCACATGATGGTGTCGGCGGTGTTGGCAAGGAGAGGGAGTTCTCGCATTTTGGAGAGGGAGGACGATCGCCAGTGTGAGAGAGCTCGATCGAAGAGGGAGGATGCTGATTGGGGAGGGATCGAAAAGGGAGGACGACTGCTGACGTCGAGCTCGATCGAGGAGGGAGCGGGGTGTTGGTGGCGTGGGCAAGGAGAGGGAGTTCTCGCATTTTGGGGCAAAATTTTATCCTAAAACAATAATTTTTTTTTTGCCAACCAAAAAATCTTTAGCGATGAAATAATTTCATTGTCAAAAATAAAAATTTTGTCGCACAAAGTATTTTTTTGCAATGAAAATTTTTTCATCACAAATGATTTAATTTTTAATGATAAAAAATTTATTTCGTCGTAAATAATTTTATTTTTGATGATAAAAAAATTATTTTATTGAAAAAAAATAAAACACTAGCGATTAAAAAAAATTTTCATTAAAAATATACTTCTAGCAACGAAAATTAAAATTTCATGGCAAAAGATTCGAATTTTTTTCAACAAAATAATATTTAGTGATGAAATATTTTCATTACCAAATATAAAAACTTTTATCATGAAAATTATATTTTTTGCAATGAAAAATATTTCACCATAAATAATTTAATTTTTAGCGATAAAATTTTTTTCATTGTAAATAACTTTATTTTTGATGATGAAAAAATTATTTCATCGCCAAAAAGTAAAACTCTTGTGACGAAAAAGAATTTCATCGCAAAAAATTTAACTTTTTGTGACAAAATTTTTTTTCATCGCAAGTACTCAGTTTTTGGCAACAAATTTTTTTTCATCGTAAAAATATAATTATTTATGATAAAAAGTATTTTTATCGCTAAAATTTTATCGTTAAAAATTAGATTTCTTGTAGTGATGCACACACATATATGTATATACATATATATATATATATGTGCATGCATATATACGTATATATGTATGTATGTATACATATACATACATATATATACATATATATATATATATATATATATATATATGTATACATACATACATACACACCTTTAAATAAATTAATATATAATTTTTAAAATATAATTTTATCTCGAGATATGTATTGGATGACTATTGAATGTGTATCAAAGAAACTTACAGTATAAATTAGAAAGTCGATGGGTATGTATTATCCGACCATATAGTGTATACTGATGAATATGATATTTTGAAAACTATATATCAATTTGCTAGGAGATGTGTGTTGAGTCATTAGATGACAAATTTACTAAGTATGTATCATATGGCTGTATACTATATATGGATGAGCATCATGTTCTAAAAACCATATATCATTTATTTTAGATATGTATATTAGTTTACTTGATGACTAATTGACTTGGTATATATTATTTGATTATATAGTATATACTAGTAAAAAGCATGCTTTAAAAATGAAGAAGAAAAAAATATGATATTTTTATTTAATAAATGAGTTAAGTAGGTCAGATCGAATTGCCTATTTAATAAACAGATCGTATTCAGATTTAAATTTTTGATCTATTTAATAAATAGTTTGGATTTGGATGGATGATGTTCTGATCCAATCCATGTTGATTTGACCTATATCTGAATCGACCCGATCTAATTGCCACCCCTAGTCACATACCTTAATTACTTATTTTTTTCTTTTTTAATTTCATTTGAGATAATTTTATTTCAAATATTATAGCTTATTTTTTCTATTTTTTTGATTTTTTTATTATGGAACTTCTTAATTCTGTAGTATTCTGATAAAATTTTTTTGATAATCATATTTTTAGTTTAAATGAAGAGATTATGAAATAAAATTAGCATGGATGTTAATTCATTAGTTAGTGAAGATATTATACATTATATTGTATGAAAAATCTACATATTTTAAATTTTATTCTTGATTTTAGATAAATCTCACTGTAGAGTGTGGGTTACACACTAGTTTGCAATATAGGGAAGGCCACTTGTGATGGAAAAAAGAAAATGAAGCTTAAAGCAAAATTGTTATAGACAAAAAATAAAATAAATAATATAAAATCTTATTTTACTAAAAAAATGAAGAAATATTTGTATTGCGGTCATGGGTCAAGGAGGGGTCGAATCTCCACATACGTGAGATATTGTCCGCTTTGGTTCATGATCATCTTTGGACTTCAATGAGTCTTAGGTTTCAGTGGGTCTTGGTCATTTAGAGTCTTACGATTTTATCCTTTAAAAGGTGTCTCACTTGAGAGAAAAAGTTTCAATCTATATAAGTCATGCTCCTTCTTGACTCTAACTGATGTAGGACTAAAGAAGCTCTCTCTACACCACAATAATTGGTATTGTCAATAAAAAGATCATGTGGCAGCCATATACTCCGAAGATTCTAGCCACACTACCAGATTACTGTTTTAGTGGACAGGATATATGGCGGTGCTGAGTGATACTCCTATGCTTTTTTATCGTTGAGTGGTACTATCCAGATAGAGTGATGCGTCAGTTCGGACTATGTCAGACGATTTCGGAGGTTTGTGATACAGATTTTAGACTTCATCATATCGACTTTCGAGGGCGCACAGATCATGACTGGAGATGAATTCATCAGCACTGGGTTGCACTCTGAAAAGTCGGTAGGATTATATTGTAGACGGTCTACCGACCGATAGTATGATGGATTATTATGATGATTATATGGAGTGGTATCGTCGCATCACGCATCGATTCATTTATCGAGGGGGAGCGATGATTGACTATTTGGTAAGGTTTCATATATTATCTGTAATTTTGTATGACTAACATATTTATATTTTCTCCATGCTGAGCATGTTATTTATATCAGAGTGATAGTTTAGCGAGGATTCATCATTTGGCTCGTCCAGACTCATTAGCCACATCCGGACAGCTCATTCAGGATATTTGTGCTTCAGATCTCCACGTCGTCTGACAGCACGTTCGTATCTCCATCGATATCCATGATCATGATCATGGCAGTGCAGAGTCCACTCCTTCACCTTTCATGCATTCGTTATCATCAGGAGCACCTGCATTGCATAGAGGAGCTACCAGACGATATTGTACATCATCATTTTTGATTCTAGATCTTCCATCCTTCAGTTCATATATGCCTTCGTTCGTGTTTATGCATGACGATATGATCCAGTTTCAGTCCACAAAGAGACTGCGGCATATTTTGAGTATGTAGCGACCCAGTATGAGGGACCTAGTGAAGGTCCGATAGAGTATCATACAGAGTCGCACGATGTGGGCGAGCATCATATCGAGGGACCGATTCAGAGTTTGGGCGAGCATCATACCGAGGGTCCGAGTGAGGCTCCACCCATGAGTCGTCGAGTGCAACCTGCAAGAAAGAAGCGAAGACCACCTTGTGGAACATGATGTATATTTTGTAATTTTTTCATGTTTGTAAAATATATGGATGTGAAAGTAATAAATTTTTTTTTTATATAACATCAACAGGTGCATTAGATTATGTAATTCGTGCAATTAGTGCTCTTATATTATGCAATTCGTGCTATTATATCATATGGAGTTGCAATCCGAATCCACAGGTTGAGCGCTACAAGCCGAGCCCACAGGTTGATCGACGACATGGCATGCAAGTCGTGCCAAAGCTGCCGACTTGTTTACTACGATGTGGCCGTGCCTAAACACTAAATCGAGTTGACCTATTTACTCCGACCTAACTGTGCCTAAATGCTAAACCCTAAATGATGTGGGAGGCAAGTCGTGCCGAACAGATCGACCACCTGAGAATTTTGATTGATTCTAAACCTTAAACCCTAAATCTTAAACTCTAAATCTAAAATCTGAAATCCTAAATCTGAAATCGATCATCCGATAATTTTAAAAATCATAAAATTTGCCAGATCGATCGATCGCCTGAGAATTTCGATCGATCGGCTCGATTTTTTATCCAAACCGAGCCGATCGATCGACTCCAGATTCATCGAATCGATCGATCGCGTGGCACGCAACCCATGCTGGATCGATCGACCGCATGAGGAATCCGATCGATCGATCCGGCACAAGTTGCGTGCCATGTGGTCGACCGATTTGGCGAAACAAGAGTCGATCGGTTGGCTCGGTTTGGATAGGTCGATCAAAATTCTCAGGTGGTCGATCGATCCAACAAATTTTATGTACCACGCGATCGACCGACTTTAGGCCCGAAGTCAACCGGCCATCTCGATCTGGATCGATCGATCAGGTTTATCAGGCGGTCAATCGGTCCAGCAAACTTTGCATCCCACGCGGTCAATCGACCTGAGACCAGAAGTCAATCAACCATCTCGATCAGGATCGATCGATCGAATTTATCAGACGGTCGACCTGTCCTGAAATTTTTTGATTTTTTGAAGATTATAAATTTTAAAATAACTTTCTAAAATTATCGAACGGTCAATTTAGGGTTTAGGGATTTGAATTTAGGATTTAGGATTTAGGGTTTAGGATTTAGAATTTAGAGTTTAGGTTTTAGGATTTAAGGTTTAAGGTTTAGGATTTAGGATTTAGGGTTTAGGATTTAAGATTTAAGGTTTAGGGTTTAGGATTTAGGGTTACGGTCGACTGAAATTCTCAGGTGGTTGATCAGTTTGGCACGACTTGCCTGCCACATCGTCGATCGACTGTGGTTCCGAACTCGACCGATGAGCTAGGATTGCGGCATCGATAAATTTTTTAATTTTTTAATAATTACTCATTGTACACTAACTATTTGATTATCCACTTTGCTGTCAAAATCATATCTTAAATTATACATAATTTTAGCCAGATTACAACACATTTAAAATTACAGCAATAAAAGAAAGGTACATATGCATATATCAAACTAAAGTATATTTCTCTAAACATAAATGACGAAGATGGCAGATCTTCGACGGAAGCCACACGTACTGCTCTAATTGCTGAAGCTTAATCATTTGGAGTAGGATCTTCTTGTGGTGAAGAAAATTGATGATAAAAATATGATACGAACTGATCAAATCGGCCAAAACTCTCATCCAATCGGACACCCATTGTGCAAATCTCTCGTTCAGTCGAGAATCCATATGTGCAAACCACTCGCTAACAGATATCTCCAATACGTCTATGCGAGCAGATAATGCATGCTGATCGGATGACTGCTGATCAGACCATGTAGCATGTGTGGGCTGCTCTCTGTCGGTAGACTGACTACCTCCGTTATCGTCATGTTCTTCTTTATCTACTGTAGACGTACGCGTCCATACACCATCGTGAAATGTATACCCTATACGCCTCAGAGATGCATGATTGTAAATATCATTATGTTTAACCTTGTCAACATCATCATCGATCGTGATGTGGATATTAAATGCTTCGAATATAGCAGTCAGAACAGCTCCATATAGCAAGATGATTTTTGAACTTTGAAAATATTCATTCATATAGAACATCATTAAATAGGACAAATTAACCCTATCACCTAAAAGAATCATCCTAAGAAGATAAACATCTAAATATGATACGTATTCTCTATGACCTCCTCTGGAAAGAAAATTAAACGTGAAAATATGATGGATTAATATAGTTTCAAGTGGTAATAGATTTGCATCAAATTTAGCGGTCGTATTTATATGATCGTCAAAAATAGTTCTAACACAGAAAGCATAGTCTAATACTGGATGATTCTAAACAATACTATTATTGAAAAATCTATCACCATCCGATGGAATATCGAAAATTTGACCTAACATTTCACAGTCAAATTCGATTAATTGGCCTTTAACATATGATGAAATGAAATAAGACTTACTATTAAAACTAAAATTACGATAAAAATAGTAAATCAGAGTAGGATACGTTGGTTTGTTGAGCGTAATCATGATAGCCAACCCATCATTTCAAATAAAAATTTAATATGAAAATTACTAAAACTATTTAAATCGACTATACTATCTCCTACAATTTTTCTTACAGAAAAATTTGATTGAAATTTTTCACTACACTCATTATCTAGAAATAAGGACTCTTCATACCTACGAAATGGTTGCTTCTCTTTCTCTACTCGAGCTCTCTTTTCTTTCGATAAAATTTTATTTTTTTGGAAGCCATAATCAATTTTAAGAAAAGATGAGTAACAAATAAAAAGGATGAAGAGTGTGCACTTGAAAGAAGGGTGGATGTGAATGAGTAAGAAAGAAGTGTGCACTTGAAAGAAGGGTGGGATGTGAATGAGTAAGAAAGAAGTGTGCACTTGAAGGGAGGATGGGGTGTAGATTTAAAGATAATAAATTTGTAGGTTGAACCCACATTTTTGATGTAATTTTAATGAATTCATGGGTTCAACTTACGAATTTGATGTAACGTTAGAAATTTAAAGTGAATTCATGGGTTGAATCCATAAATTCCATTCAAATCCGACGGCTACATTGAATTTGTGGATTCTACCCATAAATTTGGTTGAAATTTTGGAAAAAAAATGGTCGAGAACAAAATCGTGGGTTGAACCCATGAAAGTCGTCCGGTCGGCTCAAAATCGTGGGTTCAACCCATGAATTAGCTTCGAATTTGTGGGTTCCACCCACGAATTCGTCTAGAATTCTCAAAAAAAATTCTTTTAAACGAAATCGTGAGTTTAACTCATGAAATCATTTTTTAGCCATACAGTCTGAATATTCGTGGACTCAACCCATGAATTATCCATATGGGCCTTAAATTTATAGGTTGAGTCTATGATATTTGCTGACATGGTCATCCACGGTATATTCAGAAATAATTTTCAAATAAGGGTAGTTTGAGAATTTTTTATTTAAAAAATATTATTTAAAAAAAAAATCCGAAACAAAAGGCTTCCACAGGCTGTGGCAAGGCCATTTGCCCACTCTGAGCATCACGGTACTCTGAATCTTTCGCAATTATAACTCATTGTTAAAATTGGAGTCCTTTTCCAGAATAATGCAAAAAAAAAAATTATTTACCAAAATATACTAAAACTAAACTTATTTACCAAACTAATGCAAAAGAGAAAAACGCCATTTTGAATGGCGTTTTTTTTCCTTCCACGTCACCCCCCATTTCCATGGTGGCATCCCCCTTACGATCCACGATATCCCGGTCCCCGAGACAGCAGCATTCTTACATTGCAGGAGCACCATCGATCACAGACTATTTTAGATGGCGGCGTAAGCATTACAATCTTATTTACTTTTAAAATTTTTATTTTAAAAATCATGTACGTTATCTAATTAGTATATTTTCTTGCAGGAGTCCAGACATCTTCGTCTACGACGATCCGATGCAGATTTCTGGAGGACAGAGGACATCCCAGATAGAGTGTTAGATTATTTACGATATCTGGGATTTTATGGAGTATATCGGATCGGTCGTATACAGATGGACGTTGGTCTTATTACTGCTATGCTTGAGAGATGGCGTCCAGAGACACACACATTTCATCTTCCATTTGGTGAGGCGACCATCAGTTTACAGGATGTCAGCATCCTTACTGGACTACCAGTTGATGGAGATCCAGTTATCGGAGTTGATCCCACACTTACCATTCCGGAGTGGCAGGCTTTGTGCTTGCGGTTGTTAGGGTTTGAGCCCGACGCATATTTTTTTGATCATTCACGACTCAGGATTGAGTGTTTGGATGATCGTTATCGTCATTTTCATATTGCGGATGATGCACCAGAGGAGATGGTGCAGCAGTATGTTAGGGGTCAGGTGCTGCGATTGTTAGGTGGTGTCTTGTTACCTGATACTTCATCGAATAAGATGAAGTTGATGTTTTTGCCATTATTAGAGGATTTAGATTTCGCTCGTCGACTCAGTTGGGGCAGTGCAGTACTAGCTTGTCTATACCGAGCTATGTGTCGGGGTTCCTATGCTGATCAGAGCGAGATTGGCGGTTATCTTGTATTATTACAGGTACGTGAATTAAAATTTTTAATTTTTAATATTTAATTATATTTTACATTCGATATATTATTTATTTAATTTTTAAATTTTGCAGATTTGGGTATGGGAGCGTATGCCGACTATCAGTCCATTACGACGACAGTTGCTCGAGATGCCATCAGAGCAGCAGGATCCTGATGTTCCATTCAGACTAGACGGACCATTAGGATACAGGTATCGAAATATTTTTTTTTTATTTAAATTTTATTATTTTAAATTTATTTAATATTAGTACATTGTGAAACAGATGGAACGTTGCATTCAACGTTCATCACGTATCGACAAGAGTGGCACGGGTTTATAGATGCCAGTTGGATACATTAGTTGATACATCTAGACGGGTAAATTTTGAATTTTTTACAAATATCAATTTACAGTATTCATAATCTATTATAATTTTATATTAATTTTTTTTATTTTAACTATATTATATCAGTTTTTGTGGAAGCCATATACAGATGGGATATTGGCTATACTGCCGCGGATGTGTACAGTTGGACACGACATATGGACTGCTAGGGTGCCACTTATTTGTTTTGATGTGGTAGAGTGGCATCTTCCCGATCGTGTCCTGCGGCAGTTTGGTCAGACTCAGGGCATTCCAGAGCAGATTGATACCAGCCAGGGACTTCATCGTATTGATCGACGAGGGAGAGCTCGTATCGACTGGCGTATCAGACATGCACAGTACATCGATATTTGGGATGCACGTCGAGATCACATTGTTCATGGTGATCCTATTTTGAGAGGCCGTTCATATACTGATGACTACATGGCTTGGTTTTTTAGCATTACGGTGCGAGTCATTGGACAGTCTCAGTATGCAGTTTCTGGATACGAGGGCGAGAGTTCTACTGTACGTCTTTTGGTAAGATTACGAAAATTACTTCATGTTATTTGTGTTATATTTTTGTTTTATATTGTACACTATACTGATTGTTTTATACTAACAGTTCTATTTTTATTTTATAGACTGATTCTGTGTCGGATCTTGTGTTGGACACTCGTCGTGCTTTATCTACGACTGATGAGGACGAGCGGATTCAGATACTGCGGGAGATGGAGAGAACAGGTTCCGGAGCATTGGAGGCGATTGGTGTTGATCCACATACCTGTGCGCCTTGGTATGGAGCAGTTCGGGCGCCAGATATGAGTTATACGCCGTCACCATATGCTTCACATATGCCATCACCGCATATTCCGCATATGTCATCATTCGATGCTGCACAGATGCCACCGCCTTTTCATCCACAGATGGCAGTGTCTTCTTCGTCCTACATCCCCCAGATGCCATCACCGGGTACCAGTTGGCCACATGAGTATGATACTTTTTTTTCAGGTCCATCCGTGTATCCAGATGAGAGAGTTGAACGGGTCTCTCAGTCCGTAGATGATCCGACAGCATCAGTTATTCCTGAGCAGCATGATCAGCAGATCTCCTCCACTGATATAGGAGAGGAGCCATCACAGCAGGAGCAGCCGGCGAGGACCTTCCTGAGAAGGTCCAAGCGACCACGGGCGCCGCGACGTCCTTGTGGGACTTAGTCTTTGTTGTATTTGTATTTAGTATTTTTACATTTTTGTTGTACTATTTTTTTTTGATATATTTAACATTTTGATTCTATTGAATAATATTAAATATTGATTTCATTTTATATTATTTAATTTTAAATTATTGGATATTATGATTTGTGCATATGGATACACATACTCGAACGTGTTTCAGAACATTAGGAGAGAAAATGTTATGCCGGCGGGTCGTACTTCTCGGGGCCGAGCCCTGCATCCCGATGGCCACGGCGGGCCCCTGCATCCCGACGGCGGTCCTCAGCCCCCGTCTCTCCCGGCGGTGGGCCCCGTCTCGATTGGTTGTGGGTCCAGAGCAGTTTGATACCAGTCAGGGACTTCATCGTATTGATCGACGAGAGAGAGTTCGTATCGACTGGCGTATCAGACATGCACAGTACATCGATATTTGGGATGCACGTCGAGATCACATTGTTCATGGTGATCCTATTTTGAGAGGCCGTTCATATACTGATGACTACATGACTTGATTTTTTAGCATTACGGTGCGAGTCATTGGACAGTCTCAGTATGCAGTTTCTGGATACGAGGGCGAGAGTTCTACTGTACGTCTTTTGGTAAGATTATGAAAATTACTTCATGTTATTTGTATTATAATTTCAAATGATAAAATTTTTAAAATAAATTTTAAACAAAATATCATAAAAAAAATATTAAAATAATAATAAAATAGAAATTATAATTATAAATTTAAAAAAAAATTAATTTTAATTTAAATTAGAAAATATCATTTAAATTATTATTTTTATTATTTAATTAAATTTATTTATTAAAAAATTACAAATAGATAAGTAAAGATATTAAAAAAAATAAAAAATAAAAAAAAAGAGAAAACGCCATTCTCTCCCCTCCCCAAACCCCTTTTTCCCCTCCTTCTCCCTTCTCCTTCTCCCTTCTCGATCTTCTCCTTCCTTTACAAATTTAAGTAAAGGAAAAGAATACATAATATATCATAAAAATGAAAGAAAACTAATATTATATTTTTAAATTATAAAAATTACAAATTAAATTAAAAAATATATCATAAAAAAAGTAAATAAAAGATAAAAAATGGTAATAAAATAGAAATTATAATTTAAAACAAAAAATTATCTTTAATTTAAATTAAAAATTATCATTCAAATTACTATCCTCATTAAAAAATTAAACTCATGAGTCGACTCACAGGTCGTGCCAAGCCAGAAAACCAGCGTGCCAATAGGAATTTCAGCGTGCCAAGCAGCTCATTGTGCCATGAGTTGACTCATGAGTCGACTCATGCACTTAAAACATTCATAACTTCAAAAATATAAGTCCAAAAATAATGAAATTTTCACCAATAGATCACAAATCATTTGTTCTACCAAATGATACTATCAAATCAGGATTTTGGTAAAATTACGTTTTTGCCCCTGAAGAGCATAAAGACTTTTTCAAATAAAAAATATTTGTATCCCTTCGATCTGCTTTGTAATCATCAAAATCAATCTAGGAGCAACATAAATATATCATAAAAATAGTAAATAAAAGAGAAAAAATGGTAATAAAATAGAAATTATAATTTAAAATAAAAAATTAACTTTAATTTAAATTAAGAATTATCATTCAAATTACTATCCTCATTAAAAAATTTAATAAATTAAAAAAAAAATAATTAAACAAATTATGAAAAAAATTTAAAAAAATTTTAAGAAAAGAAAAAGAATAAAAAAACGTCGAAGGGAACGGCGTTTTCTCCTTTCCTCCCTTCTTCTCTCCTTCTCCCTCTTCTCCTTTGTCCCTCTTCTCCCTTCTCCGGCGTCTCTCCTACAGCACCGCGGTGAGCTGCCTCCTCTCTCTCTCTTCCTCTCTCTCCCTCTTTTTAAAAAATTTTAAAAATAAAAATTACCAAAAAGAAAGTCAACGGGTCGACTCACAGAGTGCGGCAGCCAAAAATTTTGCGTGCCGTTAAACTTTTTTAGCCATGAGTCGATTCATGGGGTCGACAGAAAAATATAAATCTATTTTTCTTAGAAAATACGCTTCCAAAAATATTGAAATTGCCTCTAATAGATTACACATCTTTTGTTCTTGCTTTTGAGACTTCAGAATCATATCTGACAAAATTATGATTTTTTTTCTTCATTTTTTAACTTTTTAATGTATTTATTTTTTGATCAAAATTTAATTCAAATTAAAATTTTTTAAGTCACATTTATAAAATACCCGAAAAAATAAATTGTAATTAATTTAATTATTACATTTTATTCTTTTATGAAATATTTTTTTTTATAACTTTTATAATTTTTATTTTTATTTTTATTTTTCTTCCACTTTTATTTTTTTGACATTCTATTACGTATTTTTTTTCTTTATTTAAAATATTTTTTAAATATTAATGTTTAAATTAATTTAGTTATTTAAAATATTATTTTTAATTTCAATTATAATTTTAATTCTAATTTCTTAAAATTAAAAATTACAAACTTTGTTCTTCAATTACAATTAGAATTTCTATTTTTTTTCAATTCTTTATCTTTTTATGAAATTTTTTTAGGCGATTTTTATATTTTATTTAGAAAATTTTTTAATTAAATTAATTTTAATTTGAGAAATTAATTTTAAAAAATATTTCTATTTCACTTAATCTTTAAAATTTTATTTTTTTAAAATTTTAAATTTATAATTCTTATTTTTTCTGACTTTTTACAAATTTTAACTTCTTAACTTTTTAACTTTTCATCATTTCTTAACTTATTAATGTATTTTTTTTATCAAAATTTAATTCAAATTTAATTTTTTTAAGTCACATTTATAAAATACCCTAAAAATAAAATTATATTTAATTTAATTTAATTTTATTCTTTAGCATTCTATTACGTATTCTTTTCTTTTCATTAAAAAAATATTATTTTTTCTAAAGTTCAGTTTATAATTTTGTTTTCCATATTTTTTCTCATTTTTTAACTTTACACTGTATTTTTTTATCAAAATTTAATTCAAATTAAAATTTTAATTTTCCTCCCATTTTTTTTTCTTCATTTAAATTATTTTTTTAAATAATAATGTTTAATTTAATTTAATTATTTAAAATATTATTTTTAATTTCAATTACAATTTTAATTCTTATTTCTTAAAATTAAAAATTATAAACTTTGTTCTTCAATTACAATTACAATTTCTATTTTTTTTTCAATTCTTTATCTTTTTATGAAATTTTTTTAGGCTATTTTTAAATTTTATTTGAAAAATATTTCAATTAATTTAATTTTAATTTTACAAAATATATTTAAAATTTTTTTTTTATTTCAATTAAACTTTATAATTTTTTTTAAATATTTTAATTTATAATTCTTATTTTTGGTGACTTCTTAAAAATTTTCACTTTCTAACTTTTCCTCATTTCTTTAACTTTTTAATGTATTTCTTTTTTTATCAAAATTTTATTCAAATTTAATTTTTTTAAGTCACATTGATAAAATACCCTAACAAAAAAATTATAATTAATTTAATTTAATTTTATTCTTTTATGATATATTTTTTCAAATCTTTATATTTTAAATTTCAATCAAAATTAAAATTTTAATTTATTTACTAATTTCAAATTTTAAAAAACTAAATTTTCCAATTTTCCATTCAAAATGGCGTTTTATATTTAAATTAATTTAGTTATTTAAAATATAATTTTTAATTTCATTTATAATTATAATTTTTATTTCTTAAATTTAAAAATTATAAACTTTGTTCTTCAATTACAATTATAATTTCTATTTTTTTTAATTTTTTATGTTTTTATAAAATTTTTTAACCCTTTTTTTAAAAAAATTTTTAATTTTTTTAAAATAAATTATTTTTAATTTTCGAAAGTAATTTGAAATAATATTTTTATTTCAATTAATCTTTAAAATTTTATTTCTTTTTAATTTTCAATTAAAATTCTTTTTCTTTGATTACTTCAAATTTTTTTAAAAAAATTTTTTAAGACAAATATTTCGAATGATGTTTTTCAATTAAATTTCAATTTTTTATTTCTTTCATAATTCTTTCTCCTTTTTTTATTTCCTATGATAATTTCTTTTTTTTTCTTAAGATTTTTTTTGACATCTTTTAAAAAAAATTTGAAATAAAAAATCTAAATTAATTTTTTTAATGAATTACAAATTAAAATCTTTATATTTTAAATTTTAATCCAAATTTAAATTTTAATTTATTAACTAATTTCAAAATTTAAAAAACAAATTTTTTTATTTTCCCACGATTTTTTTCTTTTTTTTTTGGGTGGGAAAATTGAGAAACGCCATTTTGAATGGCGTTTTTAAAAACGCCATTCAAAATGACGTTTTTAAAGACGCCATTCGGAATGGCGTTTCTTCATGTTTTTTTTTTTTTTTTTTTTTGGGACGATGCCACCGTGGAAATGGGGGCTGACGTGGAAGGGGAAAAAACGCCATTCAAAATGGCGTTTTTTCCTTTTGTATTAGTTTGGTAAATAAGTTTCGTTTTAGTATATTTTGATAAAAAAGTTTTTTTTTTGTATTATTTGAGAAAAGAGCTCTTAAAATTGTCTAGAAAAGGGACACTCCAGCAATGCTTTGGCGGCGGATGGGACACTTAATTTATAACATTCCCTACTTCATCTCTTGGAGCATGAAATCCTGCTCTTGCAAAGTGACAGTTTTGCAGCAAATTATTTCTAATATCGTACTTCTGTAAGCATTAAAACTTACATTTCGAGGGGAATTATATATTTTGTTGTTGTGGTGTATTGTTTAACCCAGAAGACATGGATGAGATGAGTCCATTAATACATGACAAAATTACGAGCATATAAAGTGGAAGTACCAATTAGCTGCTTGTTGATTAGTCTACATCTCCACGTGAAGGGCTTCTTAAAGTATTTTAAAAGAGTAGGGTGATGACTCATAGGAGACTCGCGCTGGTTATGATTCACTTAAAAGCGTAGGGATATTTCCACTCTCCCTTTAATACATCTTAATGCAGATTCAAGGTTATTTCCAAGCATAGGGTAATTCTTATTGCTTAATGAGACCTAGTCCATAGATTCTTATAGCTTAACTACTTAAAGTGTATGGAGATTTTCCTTTAAAATATTTCACTTTTATTTCTTAATGTAAGCGCAAATGGCCAATAATTCTAGTTGGGTAGATTACGAGGAATCTTAATTGCAATGCCTGTAGTCATTTTTCACTTAGACTGTATATAAATTAAACTGAATATAAATATGCATATGTGCATGCGCACGTGTGTGTATATATATATATATACATACATACATACATACATATATATGTATAAATAAATGAATGCATCTCTACCAGTCACATCCTTGAGCACTTCAAGGATGGGTTTCTGCTCGTTCTTTTTTTGTAAAATTAGATTTATTAAACTAATCTAGGGTAAAGGTCAGAAGTCTTTGGACAACTTCAAAGTCGTAGTCATGCCCGGAAGACTTGTCTCGGAGATCTCACCACAACATAAAAATCTAATTAGCCATCTCTAATTGGAATATCATTAAAAGAAAAATCCTTCAAATAATGGTAGAGATGCAACCGTAAAAAATTATTGCAAAAATAATTCTATGACAATAATTTTTTAATTATTAGCTTAAATTCAATTTTAGGTAACAATTTTATATATTTTTTAATATATATATTTAATAAATTGATCATTTAACGTATCTCCAAACAAATTGATACATAGTTTTGAAAATATCATATTCACTAATACATTTTACATGACTGGATGATATGCATTTGTCGTCTTACTAATACATACATAATTTTTTTTAATACATATCCAGTAGTGATCCAATACTCCAAAAAAATTTATACATAATTTTTAAAATATATTTTTATCTCGAAGTATATATTGAATGACTACTAAATATGTATCAAAGAAGTTTACAGCATATATCAGAAAGTCGACGGATATATTTCATCCGATTATATAGTGTATATTGATGACCATGGTACTTTAGAAACTATATATCAATTCGCTTGAGGTATGTATTGAGTCGTTAGATGACAAATTTGCTAAGTATGTATTATATGGTTGTATGTTATGTATTAATGAACATCATATTCTACAAACTATATATCATTTTTTCTGGATCTGTATATTAGTTTACTAGATGACTAATTTACTTGGTATATATTATTTGATCATATAGTACATACCAGTAAAAAGCATGCTCTGAGAATGAGGAAGAAAAAATATGATATTTTTTTTTATAATCACAAGACTAATGACTCCATCAGTAGAAGTTTTTGACTTTTGAGCTTCTACTTTAAGATGGGCACTACAAAAAGATATGGCTTAGAGTTTGTTTGATTGTTTGGGCCTAAAATCGTATAAGATTCAAGGGATTGAGCCTAGAGATAGCAACAAAATCCAAACCCATGGGTATCTGATCCGACCCCCGATCGGGTCGGGTAATCAATGGGTTGATTGGGTTTGGGCCAGATTTTGGTAAAATCCGAATGCTTAACTTTGGATTCGGATCGGGACTGGATTATGCATCCGATCTGATATCTAATCTAAACCCAAGCCGAACTATTTTAGTATTTCCATATATATATATTAAATATATTTTACTAATTGCACCTACTAGTTACTAAACCGTAACATTCATTCATTCCGCTTTTTTTCTCTTTCCCTTATTCCCGTTGGCCGCCACCTCACCTACTAATATTGGCTTTAAAATTGATAGAAATGAAAAAAATACTCTATATGACTTAATTGAATTTAGAATGAGTAAACCCAAATTATTTGATACTCGATTGAGATGGATTGGAGCAAAAAAAACCCAGTCCCCACAATGTTTGGACTGGATTTGGTTAATTTATTGGGTATTTAGATTTAAGTTTGGATAATTAGAAATTCGTTCCGAACCCAGCTTAATGCCATCCCTAATTGAGCCAGCATAGATAGGAAAATCAGTTTGATTGACTAGACTTGTTTTAGACGAAAGCCCAAAGATCTTTAGAGCAGACCGGCCCAAATCTGATAACTCTGTCCCATATTTTCTTCTGTAATACCTGCTTCATATGATTTTTGTTCCTAAATTAATGGTTGGTCGACTCCGCTCCAGCTTTTTCTATAGCTGGATGGGCATAAGGTGCGGGAACACCTAAACAAAGTAGAGTTGAATGATACCATCGTTTTGCAAGTCAAACTCCAAGAAAGAATAAAAAAATACAATTAAATTTTATAGGTCTTTACATTCAAATGGATGGCCGTTGCTTGGGAGAATACTAAATCACAAACGCGCTGTCACTTGGCCAAATGACCTCGACGTGCATGCCGAGCGACATGAGCTGTCAGTCTCCCCGGCGAGAGGAAATGATCAGGATCATGGGGAGCAAACGGTCCTCCTTGGCGCTGATCCGTTTATACTCCTTTCCCGGTGGGACGATTTACTGAATTAATGCTCCTTCTTATTATCTCACAATAGAGAATACCAAATTATCACGTTCTGGTGCTTCGAGTCCCCTCTCCCCGGGGTGCTTCGAGTCCCCTCTCCCCGGGAAGGGGGAACGGGAAAGGGAGAGCTGCAAAGGCCCCAGGGGCAGATACAATGGCAACTCTCATTATATAAAGGGCTACCATGCATTCACCTTCCACGTACACAAGCATTATTAGAGAAAGCCCGGTTTGATTGGTTCGTATCGTAGGTTCAAGCTGATCAGCGTGAGGGAGGTCAACATGGCACCACCGAAAGGTGAGTGAGAGTTCATTCAAGAATTTCTGACCCACAATGTAGAGTCCTCATTGTGGTCGCATGTATTTTATGAGGCCATTTGAGCTCTCCTTTGAGTGTGAGCTTCTGTTGAAGTTCCTTCAAAGCACTGGCTGAGCGGTCTGCTCGGCCTGCTCAAGCCCACTATTTTTTGGACGGCCTTAGAACAAGAATTTAGATCCAGCAGGTTGGACGGTACCTAGAAGATAAATAGGCCAATCTCGGGTATGAGGGTTAAAGCCAGCTTGGCTTGAATATTTTTATTTTTGTTGTATTGTTTTGTTTCCATTTGATGTATTTATATTCTTATTTCACATTTGTTGCGATACATAAACTTAATGGAATAATGGACATCTTTAGATGATCAGCAATATTTAATTATTCATATTTTGCCTGGGGAAACCCGAGATCCAGCCTAATGCCCAAGCCCAAGTAAGGGCTTGGACTCGGAAGGTAGGCCTGAACGTCGGGCAAGACCGGGCCTGGATCAAAGCAAATACTGCTGATACGTGGGCAAAGCCCAACTTTCACGGCCCATAAGCACAACCTTTACAACCTAAAAGCCCATGATGCACAACGTGTCAAGCATCCTCCAGCGTTTTATATTTCATGTTTGCTGTATCACTAAATTCATATTAAGATATGTATTGCTACAAACACGTGAATCAAGCTGCTTGTCTCTTCCTAAAGCAGAATCTGCAAAAGAGCAGCCAAAGACAAAAAACAACGGCAGAGCTGGAAGTTCGACTGGTCGTACTCGTATCTGGGACGAGTTACATCAAAATCAATGGAAAATGGAAGACCCGACTATAAAACGTCTACTCAAAGAGTACAAGTCTGCACGTAACGAGGCGGAGAAAGATAAAATAGAAGAAAAAATGATGGTGAGGCAGAAAGAGAAATTACATTGGTTTACACAGGCCACAAGACATTTCTCATCTTCCTTTATTTTATTCTTTTTGTTTGTTTATCTAACATTTAGTTTTGTGTGCGCCTCATTTGCAGAAAATGAGTGCTGAACTAGACAAGGCTGGCAAGGGAAAAGAAACGGGTACATCCAAAAATGGTTAATGATTCGACAAATGAAGTATTTGGGACCTCAAAGATTTGTGACTTGTTACTTCCCAAAAAACATAAATAAATAAATAAAAATTTGTGCTTTGTGATAATTGTGTGGCGCCCAAGATGCCACTGCTTTTGGAAAAATCATTTGGCATGTAGAAGCTTGACGTAATCTCCTGGAATAGGGCTGAGGTCTCTCTTGTAGAAGCTTGGCATATTTATTGCAAGTTTGCGAACCTTAAATTAATTATATGATTTAGTTTGTTTTCAAGGTGGAAATGGCCGGACATTGCACACTCTGAAGATCTTAGATTACTAATAGAGGATAGCAGAATGAAATGCTAGATTGGAACTATCAACGAAGTTTTAAGGAGTTGAAAAAGAATTAAAAAAAAAAAATCCAAACAAGCTATGTGGAATATAGGTTCATTTGCAATATAAGGAAGGCCACATATAATAGGAAAAATAAAATCAAGCTAATTAAATATAAACAAAAAATCAAATGAATAAAATAAAATTCTATTTTAGTGGGCAAATTAGTTTTACCAGGACGGTGCGTAGCCTATTATTTAACCAGGAGAGAAAAAACCCCTAAAAGAAAAGCACCTTCTCTCTTTTTTTTTTTTTTTTTTTTTGAAAAAAATATTAGTTAAAGTTTTCAATATTTTCAGATTAAGATGATCTTTTTGATCTCTAATTTTTATTTTAGTTATTATAGCCTCGATCTAAGATTGCTAGTTAGAGTCGCAGTAACTATCACACACTCACAGAAACTCTTCTCATGAATATGTAAGGCATTTTTTTATGATACTATAAAGCAATGGTAGAACAAATGATCAATAAATTAAGATTAAAACTTAGTTTAAATAACTAAATCAAATATCTTATAGAATAATATTTTATAATTTTATATCAATTTCAATAAATCTTAATCTAAAATTAAAAATATCAAATTTTATTTCTAATTCATTCTCCGATAATGAATCTTTGAGTCATGCTCGTCCTCTAAATATATAAAATAATAAAATATAGAGTAATGAGTTATATAGACTAATAAAAAATGAACATTTTAGCTAGATAAATCAAACAATAATAATATACTAAAAATAAGCATGCAAGGTGCATCAATTCAAAATATGCAGCAATAATCAAAATAATATCTATACAAATATTATATTTTTAAATTTATTTTTATTTATAAATTAATTTTTTTAAAATTAACATCACTTCACCTTGATAGCCATGAACTTAATCAAAGTATCACTACATAATCTTAAATGATAGGATATCAAAGCACTAGTGCATAACCCCTATTGGCAGAATATTAAACTATCAGCATTTAACGATGATGAGGATGTCAAATTATTAGTATACAACTCTCATTGGTAAGATATCAAAGAATCATATTTGACCTTCCTACTAATAGAATATTATAGTCCGATCCGGATGCTGGATTCAAAGTATGACAAAGTGGTATTTATATCTTTCCTCGCATACTTAAGACTTAATAAATTGGTAATCAAGAAAGAAATATTTGGACTAGCCACGTCAAACCGAGAATAGTTCTGCCATGAGTAGAAATGTGTGTTTGAGTTTGCCACCACAGGTAAAATTATATTAATAATTTTATGGACTCCGTTAAGATTCGTGAGTCTCCGAGATCAGATCCAACCATTGGTTTGCAAAGTGTGAGCATGTTAAGAACTCGGCAAATCATTACCGCCTTATATCGTGTATAGACGGCACGTGCGTTCTCTCCCCAGGAAACCTATAACCCTAACCTTCCGTTTGCTGCTGCTTCCTTTCCTCCACCCTTCACCCCCAGCAACTGACCAAAATACGACCACCCTCAGGCCGTGGATCACAGCTCCACTTGTGGTAAGCTTGCCCTCTCTCAGACTTCAAATATATGTTTTTTCGTTTCCATTATTTTTTAATTTTTGATCTTTTTTATTTAAAAAATTGAATATGTTTGTTCATGGAATGAAAACATTTCGGGAAGATTGTTTCGATATAGTTTATGGGGCAGTGATTGTTTGCCTTGCAAATTTTTTTGGACACCGAATCATGTACACTCGTGCCTAGAATGTCACTACATTGATCGGATTAGAGAATTGAAATATTATTTTTAGAACTCTAGGGGAAAGATTAATTAATTTTCTAAGGGTAGATGTGGTGTCAGTGATAAGAATGTTACTTAGAAGATCATTGTTATGTTTCTCATCCAAAATTTTCATGATTTTTTATTATGATTTTGGCTCATAATCATTTTGGGGCCATATATTAACTGATGGCTTTTTTTAACAAAAACTGATGATTTAAAATAGAAGAAGCAGAGGGAGAAGAAGATGATGATTATGCACATATGACAGAGAGAATGAGCAGGATTTACTCCAATGCACCTAGAGAGTTCACAATTATTGATAGGGTAATGAGCTAACCAATATCCGGAGTTTCTTTTCTTTTCAATATATAGATCTTATGTTAATATTAAATAAGTATTTATAGGTGTTGTTATTATTCTAAGGAAAAAGTTTGAACTCCAAGAATTGGATGGGTGTTGTAGGCCTGGACAATAATCAAAGGGAAATTAGAAACAAATTTGACAAAGGAAATAGAAATGTGAAAAAAATCCAAGGAAAAAGTTTATTGGATGCAGGAATTATGAGACGTGATATAACAAAAGAAACTTAAAATCAAGGCATGTGTTTCAAGAAAGAAAAGCAGAAAGTTGTAAAGTAAGAGCACAAAATATGAAAAGAAAAGATGCAAGCATCACCAATGAGTTACATGACCACAATTTGATTTTCATGTCAAGGACTTTCATGCATATTTATGATGTGTTTAGCACAACCTCTCGTGGTTTCCAAATATGCATATGTCTGCATTGGAAAAAAACAGAGCCAAAAAAAGGAAAAAAGCACCTTCTGGCACTTCCATTTTTTTAAAAAAATATTAGTTGACATTTCAATGCCCGTTAGAGTAAGATGTGCTCTTAATATTTAATTTTTATGTCTGCTGATTTTTTTTTCCAGAAAAAAAACAGTTGCTGAGCAAAAAACATTATTTTTTTTCCAATAATTTTAGTTGGGTGGGCTGGGAGGCAACTTAATTACAATGTGTGTAAATATTTTTGATTTAAACCAATGCGTTGTACAAAATAAACCTACCTGCAAAGAATATCTCATGAAAAATTTTAAAATAATGCTTAATAAAAAAGATTTAGAACCTTCATGGAGTTCAAAAGACAAATACTCACTATTGCGGTCAATCTCCTTATCGTCTGTTCATCGGAAATGAACACCTGTAAAATCAAGTTTGCATTGACTGGAGTTATCTTCGGCGGAAACCCTCCGATGCCCAAGTCAGAAAAAGAAACTGGGCAACAGCGAAATCAATCAAAATGATGGCAAAGCTTAGTGTGAATAGCTTACCCATACTGTTGCCTTACCTCCCTTTTATTAAGAGAATCCTCGTAACCGTCAGGTATGATCCCGTATTTAATGGCGTAGAATTATTGGGCTATAATCTCGTTGCAGGTTGTCAAATCTCGAGGATTACACCGCGATATTCGCAAAATAACCGTTCGGGACAGTTAGAGTGCATTTGAACGAAACCCCCGACTAAATGTCGGGGGTTGACCATCGGTCAGCGGATTCGAGATACCGACGGTCATAGTTCGTTGTCTGTAGAGTCCGAACACCGGCTGCTTATCAAGGTTGAGTCGGTAACAAAGGATTCGGTCTGTCGGTTGAAAGTAGTATCGGTCTATTCAATCGACGTATAGTCGGTAGTCGATTCCAGGGTCGTTCGTTTGTTTGGTGGGCCAGAGTTGGGTGTCGGTCGGTTTCACTGGAGATTGATCGGTTTACGAAGGTCGGTCGGTTTATCCCAACAGTTGCCCCCCACTCCTGAGTCCAATGATAAATTACCACATGGTTAATTGCCTTGGACGAAAGAAGTTGTTGTCTGTCACGTCGAATCCCGACTCTGCTACCACTCTCGCTGGAGTACGACAAATCAACTATCTTGTCATCTTTGAGCTATCACGTCAGCAGAAAGATTTGGTGTCAGGTGTCGTATCAGGCGTCATATCGAGAATGTGAATCGGCGTCGTGGTATTTAATTCTGACATGTAGGTTCTCGCTACGTGTCGGGGAGTTATTGGGCCAGAGTTGTTCACGCGGCTAGGAGCGATGTGGCTCAATCTAAAGTAGGTGCGTCGATCCGTCCGATCCATGGTTGGCCCAGATGCTGCCACGTGTTATCATCTGGTAGATCTTTGATTCGACCGCTCTCATCTCGACCATTGAGGGATCCTATATATAGAGTTGCTCTCAGCCAAATTTTTACTTTTCACTATTTTTGGTGTCGAGACTCTGTCGGATCATTGCCCCAACATCCAAGGTTGTCGTTCCAGCTTAGGTTCTTTCTTTCTTTCGAGTCCTTTTCCTTGAAGTTTTTGTCTTCTTTGGAGCCATCTTCATGGCCGGGGTTTCTTCTTTTCGGAAAGATCGATCGGAGAATCTGACTGATGAGTTCCGATCGAGTCCGGATGTGGAGGCTTGTTCACTTTTGGAACAGAACGTTGAACAGCTCCGGGAGCAGTTTTGTATCCCGGAGTAGTTTCAACTTTTCACCCTTGGGGCCGATGGTCGGATAAACAATCCGCCATTGGGTCAGGTGGCCTTCTACTTCAAAGATCTTCGGACGGATCTTCAATTTTCGATTTCAAAATTTGTCCAAAATATTTTGGATTACTATGGACTTTGTCCGACTCAGTTGGCACTAAATTCGATCCGGCTGATAATCAGCTTTGCTTTGTTGTGTTGGATGTTATCGACTGTCCCTCGCCCTTCTCTTTTTTGGGCTTTCTTCATCCTCCAACCTCACTCGAAGGCTCGAGGGCGGTGGTTCTTCAACCTTCGAAAAGGTCTTTCATTTATCACCGATCTTCTTTCGTCCATTCATGGATGGAAGAACTAGTTTTTCTTCATCTCTTCCTCTCTTCCTTGGGGTTTTTCTTCTCGTTGGGGCAACCCTCGAACTAGTCCAAATGATAACAGCCGAGTGGAGGCCGACGATCAGGAGGACTTTCATCGACTGAAAGATATATCGGTCCCGAAACAAAACGAGCTTATAACTGAACAGGCTCTTTATGACGCTGGCCTTAGTTCGGTTCTTCGTCTAGATACAGTATGGTTTGTCAGTTATCTTTGGATTTCTTCTTACTTGCTGACTTGTATTGACTTTTGTTGTAATTGCAGCTATGCAGCAAAGGGTGCGAGTGTCGAATGCCGACATTTGTCAATATACTGCCAGGAAGAGGGCAGCATCTGAGGTCGGGCCTTCAAGACCATCCAAAAGGCATCAGGCACCAGCTCTGGTCGATGTTTTGACGTCGGCCGCGCAACCTGATGTCCCGTCGGTATCGGGTTTCGAACCCATCTTGGCATTGTCAGCTCCGACAGTGCTCCTTGCTGTGCCGTCCGAGGAGGGAGCAGCAAGAGGGACTGTCGAAGCAACATCAGTGGTCCTGCCTTCTGAGGAGGTTCGGGCCGAGGTAAGAGAGCCCGAGCAATCTGCAGCTGCATCAGTTGCTCCTTCGGTTGGGGTGCAGTCGAGCTCAAGCTTATCCTCACTCTCAAATATGGGGCCACCAATAATAGATCGAGGGAAAGCTTTGATGGCGTCGGCGGATGATGCTGCATCAGAGGGTCACACAGTGTACTTCGACCTCCAAGTGCCGGATGGTGAATCGACCCTAGCCAATTCCATATTGGCCAAGCGATTGTGCCAAGCGACCCTTCTTCCAGTTGATCGGGAGCGTCGGAGGAAGCGATCGATGGTTGAGATATTCTCGTCCTTTTATTCGACAATCATCGGAGTAATTTTCTTCGATAGACTTCCTTCCTCTTTTTTTTTATCGATTTAATCTTGGTTCGCAGTTGATCCACAACATGTCCGACCTGAAAGCCGGCTAAACGAAGTTCGCCGACATCAGGATGGTGTGGAAGAGTAAGGTGGCAGCCGTCGAAGTCGAGAAAGTGGCTGCACTTGAACAACTCGAATCGACGGTAGAGCAGGAAGCCAAACTCCAGGAGGAAGTTTCTCGACTCGCTGAAGACTTGGCATTGTCGGGGACCGAATTTAAATCAGCTCGCGAGACTATTTCGGCTCTTGAAGCGCAGGTCAAGGGCAAGAAGCATTCTCTCCACTGGCTTCGACGAGAGCAGGATGGGTACATTAAAGAACTCAAAGCCGAACGTGGGCGTCATCAGGTCGGCCTGAAAAGGCTGGCACTGGCCAAAGAAGACTTGTCCTCTGCTGAGCCGATGCTGACATAGCGAAGGCAGAAGCAGAGTCGACAAAGGAAGCACCGAGTCGGGTGGTCGAGAATTTTTGATGTTCGAAAGAATATAAAGAAGAGATCCTCGCAAATGGTTTCTCCTCATATTGTGTCGGGTATGAAGACGGTCAAAATACGGTCGAAAAACTATATCCAGACCTTGACTTGAGCAGCATCATCCCTCCAAGGTTGGAGGATGGAGTTGCTGAAGAAGAGATTGCACCGACACAAGAAGCCGCTCCGACACAAGATGAAGCACCAGACGGGTCCGAAATTGTTCAACTCGACGTTGTCACTCCCGATCAAAGGAGCAGGAATGATGACGAAGCCTAGTCGGAGCTTTTATTCTTCTTTTTGCTTTGTAACTTGACAGATATAATCGGACTTCGGTCCAATTTTATAACTCTCTTTTTTTTGATAATGAAAATACTTCTTTTCTGAAATGCTTTTGTGTCTTCAATTTTTTGAGGTCTGCTCGTAAAACAATCTCTGAGTGTAGATGTAGATCCGACTATTATACAGACTTTATGGAATCTGTTAGTCGTGTAGTGTACGATGTATTTAGTTAGGATAGTGATGACAAGTCAAGCATCCATCACCCAGACCTTGATCGGGTTTAAACGTCGTATTATCTAATAAAAGGTGGCAAGCCGTATATCCCTCAACTGGTTATGGTCGTGTCGGTATATTTTCAATCCGATCTTGGTCGTCTTGGTATTTTGTCTTTCTTAGTTGATTCTAAGTTGGCAAATTAGTCAGCTACTTCAATGGAGAGCTGACTATGGGGGCAGTGCGGCTTTTATAGAAAAGATCTGCGTTGTCGATGCTGGCCTCCCGTTGAAGTAGATAGATCGGTTCTACGAGAGAACCAGAGCATGGTCGGTGGTTAGGCCGTTGGTCTCTGATCTTGTTGGAAAGTCGGATCTCAAGTTGGAGCATCGGTGCTCAGGCCTCCTCAGTGAGGACCGACATTTCATTAGAAGAAAAAATCGACTAAGTTTTACAATTCTGAAACTGAATTGTATTCCAAGTGTGTACAAGAATTATTGTTAGTACAGTCTCAGATTGTCGGTGTTCTATGTTCGCAGAATAGCCAACCCTTCTAGAGTTTCAAGTCGATAAGTACCTGGTCTGAATGTTTCTAATATTCTGTAGGTCCTTCCCAGTTCGGAGATAGGTTCCTTGATCCAGAGGTTTTGAAATTTTTGTTTTTCTCAGAATCAAGTCTCCTGGTCGGAAAACTTTTGACTTGACTTTGGTGTTATAGTACCGAGCTATTCTTTGCCGGTACGTGGCCATGCGAAGTTGAGCTTCGTGTCGGAGTTCTGATAGGAGATTTAAGTCAGCTCTTCGACACTCAGAGTTGTTCGATTCACTGTATTGCTCAACTCTAGTCGATGGTAGCCCCATCTCGAGTGGGATCATTGCCTCCGTCCGTAGGCTAAGTTGAAAAGAGACTCTCCAATCGGTATACGGAGAGTCATCCGATATGCCCATAAGATCGGATATAATTCTTCGATCCAAAGATCCTTAGCTTCATTCAGTCGGATCTTCAACCCATGCAAGATTGTTCGGTTGGTCACTTCAACCTCTCCATTTGATTGTGGATATCCGACTGACGTAAGCTTATGTGTAATATGGAATTTCACACAGAATTCTTTGAAATTTTTGTTGTCGAATTGCCGTCCATTGTCGGTGATGATGGTGTGCGGCAATCCGAATCTGTAAATATTGGATTTCTGGATGAAATCTTTCATTTTGTGTTCGATGATTTAGGCCAGGGGTTCGGCTTCCACCCACTTGGTGAAATAGTCGATTGCAACCACTATGAACTTTCTTTGGCCAGACACCCAGAGAAAAGGATCGAGTATGTTGATTCCCTACTGAGCGAAGGGCCAGGGTGCGACAATAGATGTCAGCTGACTGGCGGGCTGATGTTGTATGTTGATATACTTCTGGTATGGTTCGCATCTTCAGACCAAATCAGCAGCGTCCTTTTTTATGATGGGTCAATAGTAACCTTGTCATAAAATATTGTAGGCCAAGACTTGCCCCCCAAGTGACTTCCGCAAATTCTTCATGCACCTCCCTAAGTGTGTAGTTGGCATCTGTCGGTCCTAAGCACTTCAACAAGAGAAGGGAGAATGATCTTTTATAAAGATGACCATCCATCAACACATACTGAGGAGCTGTCCATCGGATTTGTTTTGCTTCCGCAGGATCTTCAGAGAGGACTCCATCGGACAAATACCAGATGATCAGATCCATCCAACTTGGCTCGGCTGTCAGCTGCAACACCTCTTCAACTTTGTCGATGGTGGGTTGTTCAAGACACTCCACGAACGTTCGACCCAGTGAACAATAAGCAGTCATCATCAGTTTGAAAGTGCGTCGACTCAAGCATTCTCAGTTTGGGTATGTGAAAGATCTCGAAGTATCTTAAATTTGTCACAAGATCTTTCACCTTCTGAAGGTATTTCGTCATGATCGGATCCCAAGCTTCAAATTCACTTTTGACTTGTCCCACGATCAATTAAGAGTCGGTGAAGACCTTTAGACTGCTAATCTCGAACTCCTTGGTTATTTTCAAGCTAGCTAGAAGAGCTTCGTACTCGGCTTGATTATTGAAAGCTTTGAAATCGAACCAAAAGACGTATTCGGTGACTATCCCTACCTCATGCACTAATCTCTGTTCATCGGGAACGAGCACCTGCAAAATCAAGTTCGCACTGACCGGAGCTGTCTCCGGTGGAGACCTCCGATGCCAAGTTAGAGAGAGAACTGGGTAACAACGAAATCAATCAAAATGTGGCAAAGCTCAGCGTGAATAGCTTACCCATACTGTTGCCTTATCTCCTTTTTATCAAGAGAATCCTGTAACCGTCAGGTATGGTCCCTATTTAATGGCGTAGAATCATTGGGCTATAATCTCGTCGTGGGTTATCAAATCTCGAGGATTACACCGCGATATTCGCAAAATAACCGTCAGGGACAGCTAGAGTGCATTGAACGAAACCCCCGACTAAATGTCGGAGTTAACCGTCGATCAGTGGATTCGAGGTACCGACGATCATAGTTCGTTGTCTGTAGAGTCCGAACATCGATGCTTATCGATGTTGAGTCGGTAACAAAGGTTGATCGATCATTGAAAGTAGTATCGGTCTGTTCAACTGACGTATAGTTGGTAGTCGATTCAGGATCGTCCATTTATTTGGTAGGTCAGAGTCGAATGTCGGCCAATTTCATCGTAGATTGGTTAGTTTACGGAGATCGATCTATTTATCCCACACTCTCCACTTTTTCTGCTGTGCAAATAAAGTTAGATTAGGAAATAATATGCTACAAAAATATATATATATATTTTTTATTAATTAAATTCACCGCCCTAACTCAGATGATCTTCAAACCGAGTATCTTCACGGCACACGCTTTTTAATTATATTTCTTGAAGGCAGTTTGCGGAAGTACGTAGATTCCGTGAAAAGCAGTACCATTGTTGGCACGAGTTCATATATGTTTACGGCAATAAAACGGATAACTGGAATGCTGAGAGGCATATCCATGGTGTACCAGTGCTTCAGATGCTAAAATATGGAAACAAAAGCCTTCCGTAGGCTGTACTTCCGAGATCATTTTCCCATTCTGAATCTGGAAATCATGGTACGATCTGAACTCTTGCAATTATAACTCATTATTAAAATTGTCAAGAAAAGGGGCACTAGCGGGCAGTTTGGGCACTTCATACCGTTCCCTACGTCGTCTCTTGGAACCTGAAATCCTGCTCTTGTAAAATGAAAATTTTGCACCAAATTTTTTTCAATTGTATTTCCGTTATATTTCAAGGGGAATCGTATAGGCTATTGTTTGACCCAGAAGAGATGGATGAGATGAGTCCATTACACGTCGGAAAGGACAAGCAAATTGCTTACATTTCTTAAGAGGCGGGTGGTTTTAGTGCTTTCCCAACTGCGAAATTTCTAGTATGATTTTCTTTGCACCTGCTGATGCAAGTATTACCTATGCAGAGTGGTTGTTTGAATTTGATGTGTTTTTTTTTAATATTTAGGCAACATGCAGAAGTGAGGCACTTCTCCCAACGTATGTATTATTAATAAAAGTACTTGTGAGGATACATAAGTATTGTACATTACCTACACGTTTTGGGTTCATCCATATGAGACAACCATATACGACATTTATTTTCTAATTTCTTTGTTCCCACTTCAGCATACTGCGGCCGGAGTAGTAGGGTGGGCAACTACGAGAGCCGATATCAAGTTTGATGTGCAAGCTTGTCACAGCAGCATGAGTTCCAGTTCATGATTCATGCACTAAATAAATCTTAAACGCAGATCGGAAGTTGTCCGAGGTTAGGATAATTTCTTATACATAGCTCATTGGGATCTAGTCCATAATTTCTTATAGTTTAATCAACGTGCGGGGGTATTCCCTAATATATATTTTTTCCTAGTATTTCTTAATGTCAGCACAAGTGGCTAATAATTTTAGTTGGATGGATTGCGAGCACCTTAATTACAATGCATGTAGTCATTTTTACTTGAACTTAGTATTGATGCATGTGGCTGCTTCTCATTTTCTCACATATAAAACTAAATTCCTAGCTGTAAAGAATATCTGGTGGAAAAAATTAAAATAATATTTAATAGTAAAGATAGAACCCTCACAGACCACAAAAAAAAATTCTCAAATGTACATTATTCGTTCAAATAAAGTCAGAAGGCAGAATTAACATACCATATACTAAAATATATTTTTATTAATTAAATATGCTCTCTTGACTAAGATGACCTCCTCAATTGTCACATGAAAATTATCTTCAAGCCCGATCACCACAAGGTGTTCAACATCATTTATCATTGGGCCTGAGAAAATATTATATTATATATAATAAATAATTTAAAAAATAATAGATTATATCTAATAGTTCGGATCATCAATGTACAATAGTGGAACCCGTATATACATATGTATATATACATACATACGAACATACACACATACATATACACATATATATATATATATATATATATATATATATATATATATATATATATATATGTGCGCGGCACGCGCATGCATGCATGCATGCATGCATACATACATATGTATGTATGTATACATATACATATATAAATAAATAAGTATATCTATGCATGCATGTATGTATGTATAGATAGATAGATAGATACGCATATGTATATAGATTCTTACTACATACAAAAATATGTATACACACACTATATATATACACAGATACAATACATACATACATACATACATACATACATACATATATATATATTACTTACATACATATAGACATATATAATTATGTGTGTGTGTATACATATACATATACATATGTATGTATATGTATATGTATTTGTATATATATATGTGTATACACATACACACACACACACAATGTCTATATGTATATATGTATGTATATAATAATAATACACACACATGTATATACATATGTATAGATATGTATATACATATGTATTTACATATGCATATATACATATATGTCTAAAGGAATTCTGGCCAGATTTTTTTAGTTGAATTGGATTTATTAAACCTGCTGTCTAGAGTAGTAATGGCCAGAATTCCTTTAGACAACTGCAAAGTTATTGTCTTGCTCCTCGGATGCTCGTCCTAAGACAATATAAAAATCTGGTACATATTTACTTCGAATATCCAAAACCAATCATATCGTTCAGAAATGTAAGAGCTCGTGGATAGATCCGCGATAGGAACGTTGTAGTTGAAGGTCAGAACTTCTCGGACAGCTACGAAGTAGACTTGCTGTTCGGACCGCTCCTTTCGGAGATCCCATGACGATTTAAAGCCTCATTCATACCTAACTCGATCGGATATTCCGAACCAAACTATAAAATTCGATCGTTTACCATTTCCATATCGTACGGTACACTCCAGCAAGGCAGGTGTCTCTTGTCCTCATCTAGATGGGCAGTTACCGCGGTAGTTGGCCGTAGAGAAAGGGCAGAGCCCTTGCCTTTTGGATCAGGATCCTGTTTCTTTATGATTGCTAGAATGGCCTTGTAGGTTTGTACAACTTTCCCATTCGAAGAGGGAAGTTCTGGGAAACCAGCAGAAAATTAAAGAATGACCAGTCCAAACCTCGACTGCTTCTGGAGCCTAAGAAACTTGGTTGTATGCTGCCGACAAAGTCAATGGAGGCGTCATTCGAGCTCTGGGCACCAATGACGTCATGTGCTACGCATGAAATGACTCTACGTATGCGTATACTAATTTTTATATCATCTATTATATGCATAGATCATGCTTGGGTCACCGCCTGGGCCAGCTGACGCCTGCCTGCGTCCCAAATACTAATTCCCGTCTCCATATAAGAGACTGGCGGAGGCTTTTCTTTCCACTTCCGCCGAAGGTCCTTCATCGGCGAAGAAACCCGAGTCCAGCTGCTGGAAATGGCGGGCATCAATTCCATCCCCGAGTTAGTCATGCTTTACTGGATTCTTGATCGTTACCTGCGTAATACCCGGCTGGAACATGCCGAGAACATCCATTACGTGCCCCTCTACAAGGAAAACAGAGAAGAAACAAGCGGTGGTTATCACTCTAGCTTACTCTAGCTTCTTGTCTTAACTGTTGCCCTAAACCTATGTGGTGGTGGTAGTGGTGGTTCTTGCGTTGCATCAGCAACATTAGCACTACTACAGCTACGACGACTCCAACTACTATATTTAGAGCAGATATGTTTTATAAGCTTTTTATTTTTATTAGAGTAAGAGTATGTAGAAAAAATTCTCAGTGAGTAGGATAAATGATATAGTTAAGCAAGATATTACCGCCAATCGTATTGTAGCAATTTCTCGAGAAAAGATTATAAAAGAAAGCACATTACATTATAAATGATCCTTTTAGTGAGCCCACATTTACAGATGATTCTTATATGCAGATTCTTTGGAAGAAAGTTTCGATCCCGTCAGTCAAGCTCCCGTCAACGGCGCAACGGGCTACTGGTGCTACACACGTCTCTTTTACGATGAACGTGGAAAGGCGATTCGAAGAGTGCCAGTAGGCAGAGGGGGCTGGAAACTGCGCGACGCAGCAAAGCTCATGGTTAGCAGGGATGGAGAAACGTGGTGCATGCGAAAATTGACGTATGACAAGAATAATGATGATACACTCAAGTTCAAGATGTTACAGTATTCGCTTGGGAGGGCAGATGACAAGGTGAGAACTAATTAGAAAAACTCAGGGTCAGAAGAAAGCTTTATTTTAAGTTTAGGCTGAGAGGAAAGGAATTTGCCGGCGTGCAGAGACGTACGTACGTAGTCATTGATCCAAGTGACGCATGCATGTACTAAGATAGATTGTCTCTTTTGTCATGGTTATTGCAGGCCGGGTACGCTATCTGTCAGATTTTTCCGCCTACAGCCCCTGAACAGGTGGACCACCAGATCGTCGACGATGTACCACCAGGTACGGATGCACAATAAATGGTAAACAAGAAAGGACAATAGATTGGTGAAGGTTTTTTTTGATAATTAAAAAAAAAAAAAAGCAACGTCCATGCATGCAAGAGAGAAATTTAATTAAGATTTTCTTTTCTAGTTTGTTGTTGTGCTAATCAAGCTAATTTATTTCATTAATTGTACGGCATACTTTGGAACACCCCTATTTTATGCATACAAAAAGTTCTCGAAATGTGAGCGCGCATTTCTGCAACTTGTGAAAATTAGTGCAATATATGGACGTTTAGATGATGACTTGTTTCTTAATAAGCGTGGTTAGATGATCAGTTGCCAGGCCTGCATCTCATGCACACGGTAAACTTTTAGTGCACTTTTTTGTTAATTAATTATTTTTTAAGTTGTAGGAGGTCGCCTAGCTTCATGATTCCTCACTCCTTTAAAATATGTGTGGAGCCACTTTTGTCTCGAAATTTGTTGGGAAATGGGGTAATGATTTCCTGAGTTTACCAAAATAACAAGATCGGTCCTTGTTGGCTCAATATATATATTCGGATATATAGGTCGTTTGCTTCACAAAAAGTAAAATAAAAATGAAATGCTGGGTCCTTAATTAGGTCCCTAGATCGCTAGGGTCTTTACTTGGCCACAATGCTAGCTCCTCAAATACGAAGTATGCGTTTTATTTCATCTGTTTCCATTTCTCATATTATAGCTGGCCGGGTACTTGGTATATTGCAGAGAATGTGTTTTATTTTATCTGATCCAAGTTGGACTGAAAGGTAGATTCAGTCAACCTTTACCCTCTAGGCACTACCTGCTGTTCTTTGTCATCCCTGCGTGAGTGAAAATGGCGACATCCATAACACCAGCTATGGATGTCCGTGAAGTTAATTTCTTACTTTGTTGTCCGCCTACAAAGAGGATAGAGATGAAAGGGTAACTGGGCAAGAAATGTTTATTTGTTACTGCCCACTTAAAACCTACATGGTATAAATTTATTCCCCTCTTGTTATTTGGCAGCATATACCCTCGCCTTGGGATATCCCTTCCTTACGCCTCCTGCCCAGTGCGCGCTTCGAAGTCCAACCCTACTATCGAAAGAAGCAAACAAACGGATAAATAAATAAATAAAAGGCCTCGGCACATCATACTTTATGCCACTACCCCATTATACGGACTGCACAAATTAGACTAATTTTAAGTTGGACCCAATCTACCACCAAGCTGGTGGACCCGTTCAACCATGAAGCAACACATACAAACACGCACATATTGCGCTCTTTGGACGATGCAAGAGAGAGAAAAGAAAAGGCAAATTTTCCCTTCAGTATTGCTACATGAAAAATAATAAATCATGCTGCATCATTATTTTTTCTAAATATTTCGTCTTCAAATTCATCATATTACTACGTGTCAGAAGATTTCACTCGTCAAGGAGGCATTATTGCTGATGGAAGCAATTATGCTCTACCGCGGCATCCTGATGCCCCCACGAATACGACCGCCGTGGTAGCTGCAGCACCTGATAAGGTACGTACGCAACTTAGATGAAGCTTCCATCAACTCAAATGCAACAGGCCAGGATTGTGATTTCGGAATCCATATTCAACAGGGTCCTCCTCCCTCGCACGATAATCCGAACAAGAAAAGGAAACTTGAAATTCGCGATCCATCTGACGGATCTGAATGGACGATTGAAGATGACCGGGTAATTGAATTCTTAGAAACCTTAAAGCCGGCCACGCAGGAGATTTGTCAGGTGGGCAAGAAAAAGAAAGAATGGGATAGAAAGGGAAATCACACTTGCACACTAAATTCTATATTTTCTCAGTTTTATTTCCAATGAGTTGCAGACTATCATCTTCCCATATTAATGCATGGATTCTAAGTAGCTATGACATGGAATTTACTTTTTTATTATTTACCTGGACTATCTGATGACACTTGTTCTTTCGGTGTCTCACTTGCAGCCATATGTTGAACCACTTGACATGGGCATTGAAGATAATCAGCCTACCATGCAATTCCAAGAACCTCAACATGGAGCAACAGGTATTGTAAACTATGGTGCGATGCTCCAAGACCTGAATCTAAGCCATCAGCCTTGCGGCTTGTCAAACCAATCGAATGCGCATGTCATCGACCCCTTCTTCTACGCACTTGATGAAAGTTCGACTTATTACAATCAGGGATTCAGCGATGATCACGTTAATACCTCTGACCCCAACTTTGATGGATAAGCAAGCAATGATTTATTTCAAGGCAGTAATGACCCAGTTAAATTTATAATGCAATTGCTGTAGAGCAGTTTGCCAGAATATGGCCTAGAATGTCTCTAATATTTTCTGATTAAGATATCTTTATCTGTTAATAATGGTTTGCTCAGAACACTACTCTTCTCTAGGTCAGAGCATTTTGGTGGCTCTTGGTGTTGCAGTTGTTGGTGTGGTCAAACTTGGGATAATTTGTCTTCCACATTTTCTTTATGAAGGGGTTGATTTTATTGTCTTCTGATCTTTCTATCCTTTTGTTAATGATATCTGTTTGTGGCTTAGGTGTGTTTGATTTCATAACTAAAAATTAGTTGTTTATTTAAAAAATTTGTTTTCAAATTTTAGTTGTTTATTTTTTCGAAAAGCCTACGTGTATTACCTCAAATGGATGAGTCCATTCAACATGGCCTTCTCTTTTCAGGTGTTTCTACAAGACATCTCTTGATTATGGTAATTGTCCTAGAGACATATCTATTAGGCTTGTGGTTACACTTTATTATATAGGCACATTAATTTTTACCTCATCATGAAAACACATACTACACTGCGCGAAAAAGACAAAAAAAAAGGATTTTAGTGATTCCATAAGTTTCTATTAAAAGCCATGCATGGTACTCTTGTCGCCAAAAGTTTTGGTGATAAGATGTTGATCTTCGCAAGGTCATCATGTATGTCACCATCACTAAAACTTTTATGATGACAAAATGGTTGTCTTTACTCAAGCTTAAAGATTTTGTTGCTACGAAGCTTCTCTTATAGGGCATGCTAGAGAATTTATAGGCTCAAGTCAAATAGCAAAAGATATGTGCGAGGGTATGCTATAAGCATTCGAGCAGTCAGATGACAATTGAAAGAATGATACAAGAATAACACGGGCCTAAATGTCTTAACCTTCAAAGACCTTTGCTATTGTTATACCATCATTTAAAGAAGATAAATCTAGAAAGAGATCAGAGATAGTGCGCGCTCTCTCTGCGTGCGTGCGTGGCGTGTGTAGAGAGAGAGAGATTTGGACTTTGCAATTGGATTTCCCTTTTTTTTCTTTCCTTTGAACTCATGATATATTCTTCCACAAAAGTGCAAACGATTGGTCATAAATAATTCATTGGTCATAAATAATTCATTAGACCCTGGCCCGATGGGCCTGGGCCGGGCCGTGCTAGGCACGGCCCAGTGCCCATGTATATGTGCGCCTCATTTGCAGCGCACCTTGGAACAAGGATAATGAAGCTAGGAAAGCAAAAGAAATGGATGGACCCTAAAGAAATAAATGATTCAACAAATGAAGTATTTGGGACCTCAAAGATTTGTGGCTTGTAATAATTATGTGGCATGATATATGCCACAACTTTTGGAAAAATCTTATCACTTGTAGAAGCTTGATGTAATCTCCTGTAACAAGGCTATGAGGTCTCTCTTGTAGAAGCTTGGCATATTTATTGCAAGTTTGTGTACCTTAAATTAATTATATGATTTAGTTTGTTTTTCAAGGTGGAAATGCCCGGACTTTGCACACTCTGGAGATCTTAGATTACCAACAGAGGATAGCAGAATGAAATGCTAAATTGGAACTATCAAAGAAGTTTTAAGGAGTTGAAAAAATCAAAAACAAAAATCCAAACAAACTACGTGGAATATAGGCTCATTGGAATAAAGAGAAGGCCACTTATAATAGGAAAAACAAAAGCTTAAAGCAAAATTGACAGTGACAAAAGAATAAAACAAATAATATAAAATTTTATTTTAGTGGGCAAATGAGGAAATATTAGCATTCTAGTAAGATACGTAGCTCGTTATTTAACCAAGAGAGAAAAAACCTGCCCAAAAGAAAAGTGCCTTTTGGCTCTTCCTTTTTTCAAAAGGAATATTAGTTAAAATTTTCAATGATTGTTAGAGTAAGATGATCTTTTTGATCTCTAATTTTTATGCCAGTTATTACAACCCTGACCTGAGATCCTGAGTCAGAGATCACACATGGTAATGGAGGACACTCCCTATGAACAAGTAGTGGCTCAACTGCTTCAACGGTAGCAATAATTTCATACGTAAAGTTTAGTGATGGATGGACAGGTCTTGTCTACTTAGGTCATGTTCAATTGAATAAAAGTAAGTAAATTTTCTTCTTTTTTCTCTAAATTATGGAATATTGGTATTTATGATAGCAAAAATGAGCTTCAAAAGGAAGAAAATCTTAATTAATCAACTTTGCTCTTAGAAAAAGAGGAGCAAGAGTGACTGTGAGAAAAGATGCCAACCAATTGATTGAGCAAGCTTCTAATGCTCCAGCCACTCAAGCTGATATAATTAGAGTGTGCCAAATAATGGCTCAACTGCTTCAATGGTAGCAATAATTTCAGACAACTACTCGACCAACCCATGCTTCAGAATTCTATTATGAGAGATATAGGAAGCTCAACATACCATATTTTGGGGATAGAGCAAGATATTTGGTAGTCAAGATATGAATTTGGAAGATGGAGATATATTTGATGTACTTCAGTTCTTTCAAGATGTAAAAATAAGAGTGACCATTCCAATACTCAAATAAAATACTAAATTCTAATGGATTGCAACTAAAACCGCTTACAAGGATGCCAGGAGCCAGCTTTCTTGGGATGACTTTAAAAGAATATCTTATGACCTATATTTTTTGGTGTCTGTGAAATTGGAAAAAAAGAGAATGAATTCTTGCTTTGCGACAAATAGAAAATATACCAATTCTAGAATATGCTTATAAGTTTAATAAGGTAGGATGTTTTTGTCCTCACGTTATTGATCAGTCTAAAAGAGGCAAAGCAAATGGTTTGAGTGAGACTACAATTCAGTCTCGTTTGTCCTCTGAACTTCTCTCTCATTGCAAAGATGTATTTGTGATACCCCAAACCATAGTCTAATGGCTGCATAGATCGCAAAACATGAAAATTATAAAAAAAATAGAAAAAATTAGAAAACTCCTAGCAGGAGTCTTCTTCTCTTCTTAACCAACTTCCGAACGGAGTCGGACACCATCACCGAGGAGGAGTTAAACTCCTCCCCTCGACTCTATTTAAAGGGAAGAAGGTCTCCCTTTCTTCTCCTCGAAGATTAACACCTCAGGGCGGCGAAGCCGCCAGACTTTGCCTTCCAAAAGTCTTAATCGTATCTACAAAAATCACAGTTAACCATTGCCAAAATTAAGGTAAGGATTCTTGAACCTTACAAATCTTTCTCCTCATCTTTTTAGGCTCTTAGAAGCTCAGATTCTGACCGGCTGTTGCCGGATTTTGTTGAAAAAGCTGAACAAAAAAATTTCCTTTTTTTTTTGTTTTTGATTTTCTGACCACTGATTGCTGTCATCGGTCACCGGAAGAAGGGGCGGTCACCAGAAGAAGGGATCAAAGGATCCTCTGTTCCATGGAAGAAGGAAGGGAGAGGATGCGGGTCCTCTCTCCCGTGAAGAAAAGAAAAAACAGAAGAGAGAGATTTTCTCTCTTCCCTCTTCCTTCAGTTTGTAAATCTCCTAATAGCCTTCAGAGATCCTAAGAAAGGGATGTTGATAATCGACCATCAGATAGCCAGGCTAAGAAGATTTAGTATTTTATTTTGAAATAATTAGGATTTAGTTCAATAAAATAATCATTTTAGATATTAGGTTTGAAAAGAACTTTGGCGAGACTAAGATGGCCCCATGTCGGATAAATAGAGATACTTGGATTGCTTTTAGAGAGATATCGAACCAGCAGGAAGGTGATGCTCCTCATCCGATTGGTGGCACCCCTCAGGAGGAGGGAGTTATTCATCTTACTGAAACTACTTCGACAGCACATCAAGAACCAGATAGGTCCAATTGATGCAAACCCTAATAGGAGTGATACAAAGACAGCAACAATTGCTTAAACAGCAATAGATACATCGAGATATATCACAACAGCATGGTCATAGAAAGCAGTCGGTACAGCAAAACAACATTATAGAATTTAAAAAGATAGCTTCTCCAGCTTTTAAAGAAACCATCGAAACTTTAGAAGTCGATAACCGGATAAAAGAGATGGAAAAGGCCTTTACTATCCAAAAATGTCGTGATGATGAAAAGATTAGATTTGTTGCTTATTTATTATAAGGTGAGGCGTTTAATTGGTTCCAAAGATTGGAACATAAATACGAGCAAGAAAGAGAACAACTCATCTGGAAAGGATTTCAAAAGACATTTCATGATCAGTATTTTTTTCGGAGTATAAAAATCCAAAAAGAGCAAGAGTTTATTTATCTGAAATAAAGAAGTATGATGGTGGTGGAATATGAAGTTAAATTTATTGAGCTTTCTAAATTTATTCTGAGAATGGTTGACGACGAGCGAGATCGAGTGCATAAATTTAAGATCGGCCTGAAGATAGAAATTAGAAAATAAGTGGTTCTATTAGAGTTAACTACTTATGCGAATGTTATAAATAAGGTACTAATAATCGAAAGAGAAGTCAATAAGGAATGTATAGAAAAAAAAATCAAAAGAAGAAAAATAGATTGAACGAATCTCAAGGATAGAATAGTAAAAATATCAAGGGTTCAAACAAGAGATCAATAGGTAGTAGCTCTAGGCTGATTGGTAGCATCAAGTATTCTAGGTGTGGCAAAGCTCATAGTGAAAAAAAACTATTGTTGGAATATTAGTGCATGTTTTAGTTGTGGTCAGAAGGGCCATAAAATAGCCGATTACCTACAAAGAATAGAAAATTAGTTTATCCTAACGATTGAATAAAATCAAAATAAAAATCTAGAATCTTGGATCCAAAGAAGAGTCTATACTCTTATGCAACGAGTTACACAAACTTTTGATACAAAGATAACAAACTTTGAGAAAGATTCTCAAAATAATTAGATTTGCTTGCAAGATAAGTAATGCTGTATTTTTTTTAAATTTATCAGCAAATTATAAAATATTTTTTATATTGAACTATATATGATTTACGAATATGATGCATGGTGTTTTGAATTGTTGAATATGCTCTTTATTGATTTATAAATATGCGTATTAAATTCGATATGGATTATATTGATTGATTTCGATATCATCTGATTTATGATTTTTAAATTTGAATATGAACAAGTGTTTTTAATTGAAATAGATTTTGACTAGCAGTCTGACTAAGTTTCGAATCCTACCAGTGGGGATTAAATACTAGTACTTTGATACTTTGTTAGTGAAAGTTATGTACTGATACTTTGATACCCTGCCAGTGAGGGATTATATGCTGGGATTTTGATATCCTGCCAGTAGGAATTATATATTGGTATTTCGATATCTGTCAGTGATAGTTATGTACTGGTATTTCGATATCCTACCAATAAGGGTTATATGCTGGTATTTCGATACCCTACTAGTAAAAATTATGTACTGATGCTTGATACCTTGTCATTGGGGGTTATATAGTGGTATTTTGATTTAGTTCATAGCTGTCAAGATATATATGATGTTTTGAAAAAAATTAATTTATGAATGGAATTGAATTTGAAAATAAATTTTGAAAGAATGAATTTGAATGATCTTATTTTGATTAGTATTTTATGTTTGAACTGATGTACCTTGTATATTTATTTTTTAATATATTATTATTGCTGACTTTATCTAACTAAAATACACATTGCTTACTAGACTGTTTAGCTCATGATGAGTTATTATTATTTTTATAAATTTAGAAATCTAGCTTGACTCAGGAATTCAATACGAGAGAGTGAATTCGAGAAAGATTTTGATATTTTATTTTAGATTAGGATTTTTGAGATTTGATTACAAGACTATGAAATTCTATTTTGTAAAATATTTAATTTAGTTAATTGAAATAAAGTTGAATCATAAATTTTTTAATTCTATTCTACTGTGATGTATTGATATTGTGATAAAATATCTTGCATTCTTTTAGGGAGAGTTCTTTATAAAAATGTGGTGGTTGTCATGGTTTTTAGTTCACAAACTCAGGTCAGAGACGTAACAGTATTCAAAAGGACTCTAAAGATTGAAATAGACTTGAAAAGATCTAAATAAGGGAAGGGTGATTGGAAGAGGCTTACATCAATAGGAGCCCATATGGACCAGCAAGAAGACTTAGAGAATAACTCTAAGGAAAAGAAGTATGCTATGGCTGATGGGTATTGCAACAGGAATCGTGAAGGGTGTTGTCTTAAGAAGATCGGAGCATACCACCAATTAGCAAGGTGAGACATTTGGCACGAGATTGTCACGAAAAGAAGTTATAAATGGTGGTGAAGTTAACCCGCTCTACTGCATCAATAAGATGTTATAATTCTTGTTATAATTTTAGCATATGCCCTGACGGCCAAATCATTGTGCTTCACACCATCGAGGGCGTGGCCTGGCGGAATGGGCTTTGGCTTCCATGCAAGTGATCCGGATTTGTGTCATGGTGGACATCGGAGCTTCGATTAAATGACAGGATGCGAAAGATAAAAAAAAAGCTGATCCTAATAGTTCGGGCATGGATATTGAAAGCGGCATTTGTTTCACCAGCTCTCGATAGTACTAGGGTGATGAACTCATCCATTAAATTCATCCATATGGTGGGGAGGAGAGTCCTTCTTCAAACTCACCTTTCGAATTGAATATTTTCTAGTGGGACTTGGGGTCTTATGGTCATGCCTAGAAGAGGTAGCCGCGTTGGGAACCCCCCCCCCCCCCCCCACCCCGCTATCATCAGGTCCGTATGAGCATTCATTTGGTCACCTTCTCCACTTCACCCTTGATGCTGTGAATCACATTGTTGGGGCAAACCACAATGTTCAAAGAGAAATTATTATTGCACTGCATGCGGTGGTTAGCGCGCCTTTTTTTGTGTGTGTGTGTCCCGACCCCATGCGTGTGATCCAATCACCAAAGAATTTCTCCTGTTCTAATTGACCACGGAGGTGAGATTGAGCTGCTCGGTCGCGCCCAAAGGCAAGTGCCTTCTCAATGAGGTGGCTTAGCGAGCTTGTTGTAATGAGAGAAAACAAGGTGCAAGGATGGATTGTGTTGGCCTTGTGTTTTGTCCCAGTTGGGTTGGGTGACCTGATTGGGTTATAAGACAGGGCCTGGGCTTGAATGAGATTTTTGGCCCTAATCCCAATCTAAAGCTCCAAAAGAAAGATTCTTTGTGCACCGCGCGTGGTGCAGAAATTTCTGCACCGATCCCGGTGATTGGTTCCAGAGCACCCCCCCCCCAACCCCTTGTGCCATGCCCAGATTAGGTCTGGATTCGGCCCAGCCCAATTTGATTCCAGCTTTAATTGGTATCCTTGATTTTGGCACGATCATCATCAATTAGCAAGTAAAATAGGCATCAAAGTGTGATCAAGTAATGAACGTGAAGTTCATTTGCAATGTTGCTAACTTTACCCCCTGGTTCATATGAATTAAGATAGTTCCATGGTTCATTTATAATGTTCCTCACAATGAACCTTACGTCCACCGAGACGCCAGTCCGGACAGCTTTGGAGTGCCCGTGGGCTTGTCGAGGAACGAGCATGGGTGAAGCTGGGTGCATCCTCATGGTCTCCTTGAAAAAAGCCTCCACACAAGGAAGGTGGTGCTCATCCTTGGTCCTTCTCCTCGACTACCCAACCCTTCCGATGACCTCGTTGAGCTAATTGGAGGCCTTCTTGAAGATTTTTCGCCGTTTGAGAAATTCAGAAATGTTAGAATTTGACACCTCAAGATTCGTTTCATATTGAGTTCACAATGAGGACCGCGATGAAAAATAGAGTCCAACGAGATTAAGATTATCTCAAACGGAGCTCGAACGGAGAAGATACGAATATTTGAAGTTGGTACGAAACTCGAGGCGGGCCAGCGGACCGCTGGCAGCTGGCGGCGGGCCGGTGGAGCGGCAGCGGCGTGACGGCAGGCGGCGGAGCGCAGCCCAGGTGGGGCAAGCACGTGGGCCAGGCGCGCAGGACACGGCCCGGCGGGGGCGCACGGCCCAGCACGAAGCGCGGCCTCGGTGCGCGCGCGCCCAGACGCACGCGCTGCCCGGCCAGGTGCCTGGTGCGGGCGCGGCCCAGGCCTGCACCGCGGGCTAGCCTAGCCCAGTGCGCCGCACTGCGCCCTGTACCCTGGTCCACTATGGATCGGGAGGTTCACAAGCCAGTGCGTGGACCGCAGAAACATTTTCCAGCCGTTTCTCACGGTCTATGATACTATTCCATGGACCGGTGTACGATTAGAGGGTGTTGGTTGATCCGAAACTTGATCCGACGGCTGGAAAGGTTTATGGCTTGGTTTAGGACTTTTAATCATGATCTAATTGAGGGATTAAGCTTTTAAAAGGTCGGGAACAGTGAAATGTTGTGCAACAGCTTTTTTTTTTTTTTCTCATGGAAAAAATACTATGGCCATGATATCTCTGTGGACGTGCAGAAGATCGGACCCAATAAAGACGAGAGAGAGGTGCTGTAGGTTACGAGAGAAAAAGAAGAAAGCTCTGGACAGCGGACGTCGATGTTTCAGGAGTACAAGGGGTCTTCCAAGAGAGAGAGCTTTTGTGAGGGAGAACTTTCTGTGAGGGAGAATTGAGTATACGAAGATTGAGGTTGAGATCTCTTCTTCTAATTTCTTTTCTCATAGTGAAGTTTGTATGTCTCATGGAGGCGAGTCCTTTTGTGGCTGATTCACGTATTTTGATTGTTTTTTTTTTCTTTCTTCCTGCTACAACGCGTGGTACTGAAAAGGTCTTAGGAGGTAGTGTCCTGGCCAGATATCCACCCAACAAGTGGTATCAGAACAAGGCGGTACAAGAACGCAGATTGCGGCAGTGATGAGCAAGACTGAAGATGAAGAAAATAGGCACAATCAAGATGGAGATCAACAAGTTTGATAGAAAGAGCAATTTCTCCTTGTGGCAGGCAAGGGTGAAAGACATGCTCATCAAACAGAGATTGATCGATGCTCTCTTATGTGAGAGAAACCGACCACCATGGAGGTGCAGGATTGGAAATGGCTACAGATGCAGACGGTGAGTACCATCCGCATGTACCTAGCGGATGAGGTGGTGATCCATATGCTGAGCGAGACTTTTCCGACGGTGCTATGGTTGAAACACGAGGAGTTGTACATGGCGAAGTCTCTCACCAACACTCTTTTTCTCTGGAGGCAGTTTTATCAGCTGCGGATGACTGAGGACAGAGCATACAGGAACATCGAAGCCACTTTTAGAAGTTTCTTACCGACCTTCTCAGTATTGGTGAGAATGTTGAGGAGAAGCCAGGGTACTGATTTTGCTAGCGTCGCTTCCTCCTTCATATGAGTCCTTGGTGACTACTCTTTAGTGGAGAAAAGCACCATCAAGATGGACGAGATCATCGTAGCGATACTTTAGAACAAGGTTCTCAAGAAGGAGAACCCAACTTCGAGTTTAGGTGGTGGTAGCTCAGCTTTGGTGGCTTTTGGAGAAGCAGAAGGCGGTAGACGGAGCGACAGGAGATCGCGACGAGGGTGGTCTAAATCCAGGAGGGACTTGAGCAAAATTAGGTACTACCGATGTGAGGAGTTGGGGCATCTAACCAGAGATTGCACTCAACTCAAAAATCGGACGGTGGCTGCTGTAGCGACGGCCGACAGCGATTCAGATGGAGATGTCCTGGAGATATCTGACGAGGTATCTACTTTTTTCAGTAGTGGATATTAGATTCTACAAGCATCCATCATGAATATTGCAGAGAGGAGCAATTTGACTCCCTGAAGAATAGTGAGGGCACTGTATACCTACCAGATGGATCGAGCTGTGCGATCAGAGGCATCGGGACAGTCAACTGGAGGATACATGATGGTGCAATGAGAAGATTGGGGGAGGTCCGATATATATCCGATTTCAGACGAATCTTATCTCACTGAGAGACTGGATTGAGAGGCTCAGGATGGTAGCCGATGGAGAAATCCTGAAGGTGCTACGTGACGATAGGATTGTGTTGGAGGGGAAGAAGGAGAGCAGAAGACATTATTATCTAGTTGGAAGCCCAGTGCGAGGTGGAGCTTCGGGAGCCAGGTAGAGTTCAGAGCGAGGTGGAGCTCCAGATGGAGGTGGATCGGACATGAGATACGAGACTTGGGAGGACGAAAGGTGATGTCGCAAAGTGAGATTCCTATTGCCGCAGGAAGATGCCCCAGTAGGTCTCAGGTCAGAGGAGCACAGTATACGACGGAGATGGGATCGAGAGGCCTGGCTCGACTCTCATGTTTGTCCATCCATGATCAGTAGGCGATTGTCTCAGGGTACGTGGGCGAGGAGATCTAGAAGCTCTCGGAGTTAGGAGGAGGCCGAATATCGAGTCGAGATAAAGATTGTTAAGATTTGATGCCTTGAGATTCGATCTATATGGAGTCCACAACGAGGTCTGCGATAAAAAATGGAGTCCAACGAGATCAAGATCACCTCAAACAGAGCTCGAACAGAGGAGATACGAGTCTTTGAAGTTGGCATAAAACCCAAGGCGATGACAGGCCACCACCGGCTGCAGGTGGCGAAGCGCGGCCCAAGTGGGGCCAGCATGTGGGCCAGGCGCGCAGGGCGCGACCCGGCGTGGGGTGCACAGCCTAGCACGGAGCGCGGCCCAGTGTGGGTGCATGGCCCGGGCCCAGGCCCCGGCGTGGGCACGTCCCAATTCCACGCGTGCGGGCTAACCTAGCCCAGTGCGCTGCACTAGGGCCCTGTACCCCGATCCACCATGGACAGGGCGGTCCACAGGCTAGTGCATGGACCGCATAAATGTTTCCCAACCATTTCTCACGATTCACAGTACTATTCCATAGACCGGCATGCAATCGAAGGGCATGGGTTGATCCGAAACTTGATCCGACGGCTGGGAAGATTTATGGCTTGGTTTAGGACTCCTAATCATGATCTAATTGAGGGATTAAGCCTTTAAAAGGCTAGGAACAGTGAAATGTTGTGCGCGGCTTGTTTTTTTTTTTTCTCACGAAAAAAATACTGTGGCTGTGAGATCTCTGGTGGACGCGCAGAAGATTGGACCCAGTGAAGATGAGAGAGAGGCACTGTACATTAGGAGAGATGGAGTAAGAAGGCTCCTGGACAGCGGACGCCGGTCGTTTCAGAGGTTCAGAGGGGTCTTCCAAGAGAAAGAGCTTTTGTGAGGGAGAACTTCATGTGAGAAAGAATTGGATGTACGAGGGTTGATGGTGAGATCTCTTCTTATAAATTTTTTTTCTTATAGTGAAGTTTGCATGTCCCGTAGAGACGAGTCCTTTTGTGACTGAGCCATGTATTTTGATTATTTTTTATTTTATTTTATTTTTCTTCTTGCTGCATCGCGTGGTACTGAAAAGATCCTAAAAGGTGATGTCCTGGCCAGACATCCACCCAACAGGAGATTGCCCATTCGATGGTCAAGGGCCGCTTTAAAAATTTTTTGATTGAGAGAAATTCTTTGTGCATCGCCTGTGGTGAAAAAAATCTGACATGAAAAGCACTGCTTCATCCTATTAGACACCGCTTTTCCATGCATATTTAATGCTCGTAGTTCTATTTTTCATTTAACTATAATATCATAATTATGATAAATAATTATGATATTCTATCATAATTTTGATCTACAATGTCATAATTTTATCTTGGATGTCAAATTTGTCAAAACAAAGAGGTATTTTCGCCATTCAAAATTTCAAACGAAAAAGTAAAACTGCGGACATTAAATAAAATTAAATGCATATTGAATTGAAAAGTGATGACCACGTGTCCAATAAGATAAAACAATGCGCTTCACATCAGATTTTCTACATACAGGCGGTGCATAAAGAATTTCTCTTCCTGTCGATATGGTTGGGAGCTATCATGGGCCGAGCTGCTGCCTAAACTGTATTCGTTTGTCTATTTAACTTTTGATATTTTATATGCCCAAGGTTAGCCTACGGTCTTCTTTTTTTTTTTTTTTCTGTCCCTCCCACCATATGGTGAGCACAACGAGTGAATACATCACTCTAGCACCATCGAAGATTACCAGATCAGATGAATATCCATGCCCAAACTGTCAGTATCCGTTCTCTCTCGATTATTTACATTCTATCATTTAACCAAAATCCTGCATCCATCGTGATCGAATCTGAACCGCTTGTATAGGAGCCAAGATAGCCACTCCCTCGGTGGTAGCCTACGGTCTTCTCTATATGACTCTAAGCTCCTGTCAGAGATCGGTAAAATATGCATGCATCAAGGTCAGCCTAGGAAATGCTGTCCATCTTGCCCTGTTCTCACGGCCCTCTACAATCTTAATTTGGAGAAGTGGCCCACTTCATTGGCATTGGTTCCAGTTTTATCCCTACCAGTCTGCCTTTGTTGTTCTTTTACTTTAGATGCCTTTGTTGATTTATCCGCTATCGAGGCTGGAAGCCTCTCTCGGTTGCCCATTGATGCTACTACACCCCCGCGTTCTAGCAAGGAGAACAAGGTCATGCCACCTTCTGCCGCCCATACACTAATAAAGTTCGATGATGGAGGTGCATAGTGAGAGAGAGGCATAAGAAAGGAGCGGGAAAGAGAGAATGGGATGGATTCTTACCTGAGGTCCTGAGTGCTTGAATGGTGGCTAGCATGTGGTCATTGGCCGTCCTTCGGTTACGCCTACATTGGAGAGGAGGATCAAGGATGACAAGGAGGCGATGAATCGTGGGATTAGAGGGCTCAATTTGAGATCGAGTCCCTAATCTCTTTTGCCGCTATATATTTTTTTTTAAAGAACTGGTTGGTATGGTTGAATTTGGAGTAATTTGAATGAGGCAGTAATTCAACCATGGGTTTAAGCAGTGCTACGAAACTTATTTGATTTTTATCTCAATCTGATCTGAGAGGGTCATTCGGATTGGATGACTAGTTGAGGTTCCAATCGGTTCTAACTTGATCCAATTTGGTTCTAAAGCATGATTACGAGTAGGATAATTTTGTTTTCGTCTTTCCCAAATCTTTAAAAAAAAAAAAAAAAAAAAAATCTATTTTTAAAATTTTTTATATGAAGTAAAATTTTAGAATTTCTTGAAACTTGCCCTACAAGTTAAACCCTCTACCTGGCAACTGGAGTTTCTAGGTTTGAGCGTTGGATGGCGAATTCCTGAAGTGTTTTGATCTAGATAATTATAATATTCATAAATATTTCTCCTTTTCAAAATGAAAATCATGATAGTATATTTTTAAAATATTATTTTTGAATATCTTTATATTATAAAATATTAAAAAATATTTTATTTTCACTCACTTAACAATCAAATATAGTCTCCATATGTAGTCAAAGAGAAGAGGCAACACGCGGTGGTGCCTTCTAGCACTAATGTATCTCCTCCAATTCAGATGTAAACTTCCTTTTTGCATGTGGTGTTATAAGGATCTTTAATTTTTTTAGACATTTAATAAATTGGATGGATTAAACTTATTTTTAATTGAAAAAGAAAATAAAATTAATCAAGAGAGATGGCACCATTGATGTACAATTTTTTGGATTATGCAACAAATTAATGATCTCAAATACTATTGGAGCCCAATAAAATTAAGAACAAAAATCATACAAGGTAGGCACCAGAGGAGAAATATGGTTGGAGTTTCATTTTAAAGTTCAAAACTCAAGGAATCTTCCAATTAATGGAGTCGATATTCTCATGATTAAAAAAACTAGAAAAAAAATCATGCACGACATAATCTTTTTTTCTTATTTCTGAAGCATGGTTTCGCTACTATATATTACATGGTCGGATAATATATATCGAGCAAATTAGTCATTTAGTAAGCTAATACACACATCTAGGCAAATGGATATATAATTTCTAGAACATAGTATTCAACAGTACATAATATACATCCAGATGATATACATTTAGCAAATTAGCCATTTAACAACTGAAAATATATTTTCAAATAAATTGATATATAGTTGTTGAAATATCATATTCATTAGTACATACTGTATGATCGGATGATGCACATTTGTTGACTTTTTGATACAAACCATAAGTTTCTTATATATTATATATATATATTAATAATTTAATATACACATTTAGATAAATTGATATATAATTTTCAAAACATGCTTTTATCTTGAGGTATGTATTGAATTATTATTGAATGTGTATCAAAAAAACTTGCAGTATACATCAAAAAGTCATAAGTATCTATCATCCGGTCATGTAGTATGTATTAATATAATGAACATGATATTTCAGAAACTGTATCAATTTACTTGGAGGTATGTATTAAGTTGCTCGATAAAAAATTTGCGAAAAGTATATCACATGGCCATATATTATGCATTGATGAACACTATATCCTACAAACAATGTATTGATTTTTCTAAATATGTATATTAACTTATTAGATAACTATTTTTTTTTGTTTATATTATCTCATTATATAGTATATTTATCAATGGAAAGCATTCTCTAAAAATGAGAAAAAAATATTATTTTTAATCAAAAAACTGGCAACTCCATCAGTAGAAAATATTTTTGATTTTTTAGGCCCTATTTTAAGATGAACACTCAAAAAATATGGCCAAAAAAAAAATCCATCCCTTTTTTTTTTCCTCCCTCTAGGGCTCGATCCATATGATTTTTGTTTCTAAATCATTCAGAGTTGAAACATGCAGATCATGTAGCCATCCTTTTATAAGTCAAATTTCAATAAAGAATAAAAAATAATATTAAATTTTAGGGGTCCTTGCCTCTCAATGCATGGCCGTTCGTTGGGAGAATACCAACTTGCGGACGTGCCGTCACCTGGCCATATGACCTCCATGTACGTGCATGGTGACGCAAGCTTCACGATCCACACCATGCCCTTCTCCCCAGCGAGAGGAAAAGGTACCAATAATGCTCCTTCTTATCTCAATAGAAAGAATGCCAAATTGATTAAATTAAGATGAGTATATGTACAAAAGGAAGAAAAGTCTGAGAGATACAAAGAGAAAGAGAATAAGATCTTAATATGGAGCTGATGGTGCTGCAGAAAAATCTGAAGAGCTCTTTTCCACCCACAGATCTGATATTCAGGTTTTTGAAATCCTGCACTGTTTTAAGCTAAATCTTGATTTCGAAGCCCAAGTTAGCATTGTCCAAAAACACATGCTTTATAACCTAAAAAACTATGATGCACAACATATCAAGCATCCTCCAGCGTTTTCCATTTCATGTTACTCTATCGTTAAATTCATATTAAGGTATGTATTGCTACAAACCCATGAACCAAGTCACTTGCCTCTTCCTAAACCAGAACTTGTGGTTAAGCTGCTTGAGTTAGACATAAAATCCAACAACTGAAAATTTAAGTACGACAAAGGAGCTTCATATCACCGACCTTTTTGATGAAACTATATTTCGTTTGGTAGCTCGCAATCTATTCGGATTGCTGACAATTTAAAGAGATCCCACTAAATTATCACATTTGGTATGCATTTTAGATTGGTTATTCAGATTATCTTCCATTAGATAATCTAGATTACTAAGAGGAGAAATGACTATCCAGATTACCACATATTTGATAATCTTATAATAAATTTTTTTGGACAAAAATATCTTCAAAAATTCGGACGATCTTCTTCCTCACGATGGGTAGTAGAAAGAGAGGGACTAAAATCGACGCCTTCCTCCACAAAATCCAGCCGACAGTGGCCCTAAAATCGGCAAATCGATGGGCCATCATCATCTTCCAACTGTCGATCGTTTGTAGCCATCGGGAAGCAAGGAATAAATGTCGGTCAAGGCAGGATCCGACGCCCCTCCTCTCCCTCCCCCCTCCCTTTTTTTTGTTTATTTGGTTGACCAAGCCGCCGGTGAGTCGCATCCGATGCCGCCGGCTGTCCAGATGTTGGTCGCTGCTGTCTCTCCAAACAGCAGCCTACAGTTACTATCGAAGGAGGACACGGCATGGAAAAGCCTGCAATCTCTTTCTCCCTCTTTTTTTTTGTCTGATGTGAGGAAAGAAAATATCGGGCTCGGTGGAGATCAAGCGACGCCAGTCGCCACCGGCGGTGCAGTGCCGGACGGCCGCGGGGGATGGGGTGCGGAGGACCAGCAGCATGGGTGCGGATGGCAATGCGGGTGGGTGAAGGCGACACAAGGCGGCTGCGGAAGGCGCGGGGTGTGGGTTCACTAGGGGGTCAGAAGATGGTGCAAAGGGTGGCGTGGACGGTCGGGGAGCTGGGGTGGCGCCAGAGATGCGACTGCTGGGGGGCTGGGGGTGGACAGCCGGGGTTCGAGGGCGGAGCAGCTCGAGATTGGGGGGGTTGTGGCATGCGAGGGAAGGAGAAGGAAGAAAATAATAATAATATATTATTATTATATTATATTATATTATATATTATAATACATAATATATTTTTATTTTTTATTTTGAAAAATTAAAAATTTTATGCTGGGATATGAGTTTTAATAAATTTGATTTAAATATATTTTGAAATTTGATGTTACATTACCAGTAATCTGATTGTCATACCAGACATGTCAATCAAAATTCTTAGTAATTTACTGCAATATTACCTACGTGTACTAACTATAGTAACCAATATCACTGACAATCTATTCAGATTGTAGGTAATCCAAATTATCACTGTCTGATAATGTATCAAAATACAACCTAAATAGTAAATCGATGATAAAATTATAGTGGATCTACTCAAAAGGTACAAGTCTGCGCAGAGGATGAAAGATGAAATAGTAAAACTGCTTGAGGTGAGCCAAAAAGAGAGATTGCGTTGATTAATATAAGCCATAAGACACTTCTCATCTTCCATTATTATATTTTTTGTTTGTTTATCTAATATTTAGTTTCGTGTGCTTCTCATTTGCAGTCAAGGGTTGCTTCGCTAAGAAACAATGATAACAAGGCTAGCAAGGTAGAAGAAATGGAGAGATGCAAAAAGCAATAAATGATTCTATGAATGAAGTTTTTGGGGCCCCAAAGATTTGTGGCTTGCAGTAACCGTGTGTTGCATGATAAGACCTCAACTTTTGGAAATCTTGCGGAATGTATAAGCTTGATGTAATCTCCTGTAATAAGGCTATGACGTCACTCTTCTGGAAGGTTGGCATATTTATAACAAGTTTTTGAACCTTAAATTCTATGATTTAGTTTCTTTTGCAAGGTGGAAATGGCCAGCCTTTGCATGCTCTGAAGATCTTAGATTACTAATAGAGGATGGCAGAATCAAATGCTAGATTGGAATTATCAAGGAAGTTTTAAGGAGTTAAAAGAATTTGAAAAATGCAAACAAACTATGTGGAATATAGGCTCATTTGCAATATATGAAAGGCCAGGAAAAACAAAATCGACCTTAAAGCAAAAAATTGATATAGATAAAAAATAATATAAAATTCTGTTTTAGCGGGCAAATGGGGAAATATTAGTATTATTAGTAAAATATGTACCCCATCAGTTAATGAGGAGAGAAAAACCAAAAAAAGAAAAAAACATTTTGGCTCTTCCTTTTTCCTAAATAAATATTAGTTAACGTTTCCCATGCTTGTTAGAGTGAGATGATCATTTTAATATCCATTTTTTTTGTCAGCTGATTTTTTTTCTTGGATAAATAGCTGCTGCGCAAATAACAAATTATATCTTAATGTAAGTACAAGTGCCGATGATTTAAGCTGGGTGGATTAGGAGGCATCTTAATTACAATGTGTGCAGCCATTTTTGATTTAAACCGAGTATAGGTACGTGTTTCTGCTCCCAAATATTAGTGTCTCCCCCATACAAAAAAAAAAAAAAAGGTTGACCTGTAGAGTAAAGAATATCAGATGGAAAATTTCAAAAAAATATTTAATAAAATAGAACCTTCTCTTGCCCCAAAAAAAAGTTCAAATCTCTTTGTGCCATGCATCATACATTCAAATTGTTATCACCCCGATCAGAGATCGTGAGTCTAAGGTTCATGGCAATTATCGTATACTCAGGGAGAACTCTCTTCTCAATATACAAGATATTTCAAACATGATATTAATGCATTATAGCGCATTAAAAATAAATGAAGTTCAAAATTTAACTAACTAAATTCAACTCTAATCTCTCATAAAATTTCAATAATATCCAAAAGATCTTATATCAATTAAACTTCAAATAATAATTTAAAAAATATAATAATAAATCTATATCTAAATTTTATCAATATTGTCAACTCCTCCTCTAAATTCACTCCCATAGTGGTGCCTACATCCATAATTAAGAATTTGAATCGAAAAAAAAAAAATAATAAGCTCGATAGCCTAGAAGTAATGAATACTTAATTAGAAATTACGGATATTACATAAGATATAATATTTAAAAATAAATATTATGAATAAATATAAAAAATATTTCATGCTAATTAATGCAAATCAAATTCTTTCAAATATTCATATGCATATATAATCATAAATTTGGTTCAAAACAAATCACATATAAGTTAACAGCCTTTGACTTTGACTATACTTATATTCTGTGATAGGGCTATAGCTCAATTAGAATGCTAATATATAATTTCCATTGATAGAATCTACTGAATAATAATACATAACCTCCATTGCAAAGCTCACTCAATATCAATGCATAACCCCATAGATAGGGTCTGTAGAAGACTAATGTACAACCCTATTGGTAGGGTCTATTGATACTAATGTATAACTCTTATTAGCAAGTCCACTAAATATATTTAGACTAAGAGCTCAAATCGATGCATAATAAAGTAATTTTGTAAAATGATATATATATCAAAATTTAATTTAACATGTGCAAACTTCATTATAAACTAATAGACCATAATTTTTTAAAAATTTCAATATTTACAAATCACTCTTGTTCAAATGGAATTTCATCATAAATCATACATAAATCAAAGATTAATTATTTACTTTCAAAATAAATTATAAAATATCTCGAAAAAATGGTTCATTACTTATCTCAATAATGAGCAAATAAATTCAATCAATCTTGAGAGGATCCTTCGGGACCTATCATTCAAAATAAAATCCAACTCTCTTATCAATTCAATTAAATAATTCTAAAATAAAATCCAATAAGTAAAATCGATAAAAAACCCGTTCGATGCTCCACCAGATTAGGAGTTAAATTAAAACATATAAGTAAAACTGATTCAATCATCTTTTTTAGAGCTTCTTTCCTCCAAACCGCTAATTTCTATCAAATACTTTCTATAATAATTATGTAAACCTTTCAAAATCAAGTTCTCTATGCCATATTCTATTTTAATACCGACCTCGATAACAATGGCATAGAAACTCCATGCCAGTTCCTGAACCTAAAATTTTGAATTATAATTTCATATGCAATCCAAAATCATAAATAGATATAAATAGGATCTTTTATCTTAATCTGAAGATGGCAATTAAGGTTTTCACTAGTAATCTCAACAATAGTGGTAGAAGATACCTCAATCAAGTTGAAAACATAATTTTGAAATTGAGGTTTTATTTGTATCATATAGTCTTCGATAGACATAAATAAAATCTATTATTTGAATCTAAAGATGCTAGTTAAAATTATTAATGATTCCACCAAGATGAATGCTCTATGATCTCATAATAAAATTGATTTCTTCCATAGAAACACACTTATTTGCAATATTTCCAACCATATTTTCCTCCTATATACTGATTTATATACGATCTAGATACTAAATTCAATCTTGAAGAATATTCCAATAAGATTCATAAAAGATTTTTTTAGTCCATCCTTAAATAACTTTTACAGAATAAATATTTATCTTGTCACTAAATAATTAACTTCAAAATTAGCTAGGAGCAATATCATAGTATTACTTCTACATCAAATTTGAGCTTGTAATTTGTTTAAACAACTGATAATCAAATTAATAACGATAATGCATAATAAAATTTTTTGATTAATCATCTTGTAACTATTTTAGATCAAAATCCAACTAATCATAATATGATTCTCAGATTTTTCATCATATATAAAATAATCTGAATCATTATTTCTAAGCAATCTTTTCATTCATAATCACAAGATTTAATCAAAATCATAAAAATAACTTATATCATAATCATCATAGATCTATATCCCAATATCCTTAGCGCCTACCCATCTACACTCATCCTATGCCTAATTTATATGTTATAATTTATCCCTCAATGCTTTGATACCATATAAAGTGCTACCCCCTGACTCGGATTGCGAGTAGATTATGACAACTATCACATACTCATAAAAAACTCTTTTCTCAAGCATACAAGATATTTCAAATATAATATGAATATATCATAGTAGAATTAAAAATAAATTAAATTCAAAATTTAACTAACTAAATTCAACTTTAATCTCTAATAAAATTTCAACAATATTCAAAAGATCTTACATTAATTAAATCTTAAATAATGATCCTATAAAAATATAAAAATAAATATATATCTAACTCAGTTGATACTATCAACACTCACCACTAAGCTCACTCCTAAAGTAGTATCCATATCCATAATTAAGAATCTGAATATAAAAAGAAATGAGAGGCAATAAGTTCGATAGCCCAGTAAATAATGAATATCGCAACTAGATATTTTAAATAGTATCATAAGATATAATATAAAAAAAAATACCATGAATAAATATAAAAATATATTCTATACTAATTAATACAAATCAAATTCTTTTAAATATTCATATACATACATAAACGTAAATCTAATTTAAAATAAATTATATATAACTCAACAATCTTTGACTATAACTACACTTATATCTTGTACAAAGGTCAGAACTCAATCAGAATGCCAATACATAACTCTTATTAGCATGATCCACTAAATACCATCATATAATTCTCATTGATAGGATCCACCGGACATCAATGCATAACCCTATTAGTAGGGTTCATAGAAGACTAAAGTATAAGCCTATTGACAAAGTCCACTAATACTAATGTACGACCCTCATTAGTAGGATCTACTGAACATAGGTAGGCTGAGAGCTCAATCTGATAAATAACAACGTACTTCTACAAGATAACATATATATCAGAATTTCATATAATATATGCATATTCCATCTTAAACTAATAAACCATAATGTTTTAAAAATCTTAATATTTACACATCACCCTCCATTCAAATATGATTTCATAAATAATACATCAATCAAAAATTAATTATTTATTTTCAAAATAAATTATAAAATATCTTAAAAAGATAGTTCATTACTTACCTCTACAAAAATAATGAGCAAACAAATTCAATCAATTTTGAAAGGATCCTTCTAAACTTATTATTTAAAATATATTATTTAATAAAAATTAAATCATAAATATTAAAAAATAAATATCTTAATTTTCGACACCTTCATATGGTTAGCAAAGTGGCAGCATCCAACATTCCAATTGGTCTAATTAGAATAATTTTATCTGATCGTGATGAAAATAGAAAACAAATAAGTTAACAAATTAAGATCAATGATGATCAAATCTATTAGTTTCCAAGAAAAGTCAAAGTGAAAAGTGGTATGCCATCCAATTTTTTGGATCAATTAGATCAAATAGCTTCATCTAACTAGGATCACTTAAAATATAATGATTTAAGAGAGATTAATAAGAACTAGATTTTATAATGCTTAACAAAAGCTCCAATGGTGTGGGCATGTTGTCCTACTGGAATCAACTTAGATTCAAAACAATAGGACTTAGGATCCCTTGTTTGAAATTCCTGCTCTCTCTCCTATTATTTGCATAGCTCTCTTACCTACTTTGAGCTATTTAAAGCCACTCTTTGATTAAACGAACCTTTTCAATAGTCTATTGCTCTAATTTAGCACGCAAAATTTTTATGTCCCATACATCATCCCCATAGACAGGAGACCTGTACTTCCTGTTGGGATATACCGACCGACGATCGACGGACGACTCCGACAGACGACCCCGACGGATGACTCCGACGGACGACCCGACCGTCCCCGACGGACGACTCCGACGGACCGATCCCGACGGATGACTCCGACGGACGATCCCGACGGACGACTCCGACGGACGACCCCGACCGACGATCGACGGACGACTCCGACGGACGACCCCGCTCACGCCGACTTATAATCGGGTATATCCGACCGACCGATCGCCGGACGATATTATCGACCGATTAACGACTCTCTACCGACTGAGGATATGTCGGTCGGGCAGACCTTTTCTGCTCTCCCGACCGACTGCACCAGGGAGTCCGATGGCCGACTCTCGCAATATGCCCAACTGACCGTCGGAGGGGTCCGAATCTCCACCCGACGCCACTCAGCTGGCCACCGACCTAAAATCGGTCGACTCCTCCGATCGTCGTACTGCTGCCAGAGACTGTCAGCCCTGACAGCAGCATGCGGCACTGCCGCCTAAGGGCATTATCCCGCCTAGGGCATTGTCAACCCTAGTGATTTGACAGTCCCACGGCGACGTGACACTTTCACGGTGACTCTGACAGTCTACAGTGAGTTGACAATTCCTCAATTGTCTGCGCCATTAATGACGGCGCCATACTACGCTCCACTATATATATCGGGGAAGGCTACAGCGCTACAGGCCCTTGGAAAAACACACAGGCTCGCCCCCTCACCCTCTCGTTGTGTTCTTTACTTTTTCTCACTGTTGCCTAGTCTCCTCTCTGACTTGACCATCGGAGGGTCCCGCCGGAGCTGCCTCCGATCAGCGTGGACTTTCTTTGCAGGCGCTCGTTCCCGGTGACCAGGCGACGAGGGGATTGGCCGCAACACTTCCTATTATACAATATCTCGAAAGTTGTCATCTGTATCTATAACATAATTATAGGCAAACTCTATCGAAGGTAAGCAGCTATTTGAGGCACCTCCCAAGTCCAAGATATAGACTCTCGGTATATCCTCAAGGATCTGAATGGTACTTTCAAACTGCCCATCTATTTGTTGGTGTAAGGTTGTGATGAAATTCAAGATCTCCATGGCTTTACCAAGGCTCTTCCAGAATTGAGATATGAATCTAGCATTTCTATCTAACATAATAGTGACTAAAACCTATACAGCCTCACAATTTGATCATCAACATGTAGGTTTGATAATATCTCCAAGCAAAGACTAATTAACTTTGAATGGTAAGAAGCATGCCAAATTTGTTAATCTATCAACGATTACCCATATAGCATCATTACTTTCAGGGGTTGTGGGTCGACCAGTCACAAAGTCTATAGTGTTGTGCTCCCATTTCCTAAAGCAAAATACAAAGATATTGCAACTACTATTGTAGAACTTATGTGGCAAAACTATCTTCCCCATAATCTTGGTTATTCTATAAATGACCCTCCATTACATTTTTTTTGGTAAATAATCCTCTATTTCTTTGGTGTGATAATACTACAACTACACTTCTTGCTGCCACTCCAATTTTCCATGCCCAAATGAAACATGGTGAATTCAAATTCAAATTGTAATTGATTGTATGATTTGCACATATCATGTTTAAACTATGTATTAATGAACATGTAAATATCACATGATGACTCAAAGCGAAGTTGTAGAGTTCACTTCTCTCAAAAGCATCATTTTCCATTACAAAAAGGTTAGATAGGCTTCTCTATTTCAACTACCACTACAAGAAATTTAATTTTTTGCGATAAAATTTTAGCGACGAAATATTTCGTCGCAAATAATTAAGCTTTTGCAACGAAATTTAAATTTCATCTCCAAAAATTAGGTATTTACGACGAAAAAAATTGCGTTGCAAAAAGTTATATCTTTTGCAATGAAATTTTTATTTTTGTTGCTAGAAGTTGATTTTTAGCGACGAACCTTTTTTTTCGTTGCAAAAAATAATTTTTTTTGTGATAAAATATTTTTTTTCGTAGTAAAATTTTTTTTTTACGATAAAAAAAAAATTATCGTAAAAAAATTATATTTTTTACGGCGAAATTGATATTTCGTTGCAAAAAAGAAAGGCTTTTGCGACCAATTTTATTTATATTTAGCGACGAAACTATTGCGTCGCTAAATTTTATTTTATTGAAAAAATTTGAATATTTTGTGACGAAAATTTAAATTTCATTGCTAGAATTGATCTTTAGCGACGAAATTTTTTTCATCACAAAAAAATATTTTTTTGGCAACGGAAAAATTTTTCATTGCTAAATTTTTTTTTTGGACGAAAATAATTATGTCACAAAAAATTTGATTTTATGCGACGAAATATTTGTTTCGTTGCGAAAAACTTGATTTTATGATTATTTTTTATATTTGCGACGAAATTAAATTTTTGTTACAAAAAATTAATCATTTGCGATGAAAAAATTTTTATTGCAAAAAATATATTTTTTTACGACAGAATATTTATTTTTAGCAACGAATGTATTTCGTCGCTAAATATTTTTTAATTAAAAAAAAAAAACCTTTGATATTTTGCCCTAATTGAAAATAAACATGTTGATTTCTCCCTCCCCGATCTCCGCCACGATCGTCCAAATTTTCTCCCTCCCCGATCTCCGGCGACATTCCTCTCTTCCCGATCGCCGATCGTCCTTCCCGGTAAGTTCTCTCCCTCCCTGCCACCATCCTCTCTCTCTCTCCCTCCCTACTGCCGTCGAGCCCTCCCTCCCCGCCACCGTCGCCGCTCGAGCCCGCACCCCGTCGCTGATCGAGCCCACCTCCCAGCGCGCCGGCCATCTCCCTCCCGCCTCGCCACCCTCTCCTCCGCGCACCTAATCCTCCCTCTTCTCTGCCTCCTTCCCTCCAGTTCCCTCCAATCCCTCGAAACCCTAACCCTCCAATCCATAAAATGAAGGTGGCGGCCACCTCTCCTCCCTCCCTTTCCTCCTCCTTCCATACTTTCCTCCTATTCTTCCTCGCCGGCCGCCGTCGAAACGACTACCTCCTCCTCTTCTCCTCTACCCTTCATGGCGGAGTATCTGATGGATCGTCTGGGCTACTCCAAGGATAAGGCCCTCGTCGCCTACTGTGACCTCCATGTCAAAGCTAGGACTTGCAACATTTTTGATGCCATGTGCAGTTGTAGTATCTGGTGAAAGACCCACCATGGCGTCCTTTGGGATCATTCCATGTCTTAAGATGCAAAGTTCAAAATTTCTTAGATCTAAAGGGAGATCATCCAGGCTTGTAGCCCTACTTAGTATGTAAAGAAGAGACAAATGTCAGATAAGCTTTGAGAAAGATGGTAGTCTCTATTTTGTTGCAACATATTCAGCCAGCAACCACTATAGAGACACCTACTATGTGTTTCCAAAGTAATGTTTCTGCCTTTTCATTTATCTACAAAATAGGGGCATTGCATTTGATCCTGTATATCAACCCTGCTATACTGTCAAATTCTTAAAGTTCTTGATTTTTCTAATTTGGCAAACAAATTTAAAAGGACATTTTAATCCCTAATAGTGTAGTTGGGTTCGCATGGAGAGACTGCACCACGAGCCTCCTGGAATGCAATTGAAGTGAAATCAACTACTAGAGAAGGTCTACGAAATCACAACATGAGCAGCGTAGGCAACCTTGGTAGGATATACAACAACTAAGGTTTAGATATTATATGAACTATGGAGTATGAACCATTTAGAATGCAATATATCTTGGTGTGGCAACATGCCTTAAGTTCATTTGAGAAAAAGGCAATAAAAATATTCAGGTCATTTCATAGTCAGAGAATAATAAAAGAGGTGGTGTCACATGCAATTGGAGCAGGTAAATGATCCAGCTTTCTGTCAAACAAGTCTGTATTAAATAAGTCATGATGATATATCGAATTATAATTATAACTGTTTATGATGCAGAGTGGAACATATTCACAATTGTTTATGGTGCCATTGTTAAAAATTTCATTATTGTTAATTATTATAGCTTCACATAATGTTCTTCTTTTTTGTTTGTGCAGGCTTGCTCTTCTGTTCCTTCTTGTTTCTTTATGAAGTTTTAATTAGTATTTTCACATATTATAACTACGTTGTCATCAAACTATATAGTCTGGTTCATGTGGTGGTTCTACTTTACAAGATCACCTTTCCATGTTGTAAACTGGATCAGCCTAGGGTGAGTAATGTGACTGAGAAAACTTGTGTAGATACATTCTCATATCTTCTCTCTCCTATTTTGAAATATCCGACCATATTTAGGTGGTTTCTTTTGGATCTATTTTTAATTAATTATTTTTGATTAAGACCTTGTCTGGGCTTGGTTAGTGACATTCATGTCGCGCTGGACATCAGACCAACCGCTTGTTTGCAGCATACAAAAAGTGTTACTTCTGTAAATTAAAATTGCAATAAAATGCATTATGTAGATAAATTTGAGTTTATTTTACTTGGCAGTTTCATTGTGTCCTTTTCAAATAAAGCTCCTGATCCAGAAAAAGATAGTGCTGCTGTGCAAGCATTTCTTGCCAATATGGAAGGGGCTTTTAGGGCCCATACACTTTGGGCTGGTAGTTCAGAAGAAGAGCTGGAAAGTGCTGGTGAGGTAAGCTTTCTCATATTTATCTTTGTCCATAAAATGGAAATCAGCAGTATTTTCTTGATGCCTTTTTGGAAATATATTACCTGGTGCTGAGAATGGAAAGCATCAGGATGAAATATGCCAAAGTCTGCACAATCAGGGAATAACTCTACATGCAATTTAAGGTCAAACAAGGAACATCTATGTGAGAAGATTTAACTTCTGTATAAGAAGTCCTGAGGTCTCATAGATATTCCATGCCATCATTATGAAGTATAATTATTCATATTCCTCTCTTTCTAGATTCCATCAGTATAGTACAGGAGCAGGAATTTATCATTTATTTGCTTCTCCAGACAAATCTTGAACCAAATATAAAGAACCCTTATTAGATGTTTAGCAGTACCACTTTATATATGTGCGTGCACATATTCAAAATTTTGCACCCTATCTTTGATTCTTCCATGAAACTTCAATCAGTGCAAAAGTGCTTGATATTTTCTTGCTCAACATATGAGAAGACGCTTATCAAACAATGCTTAGACGTGTTGCTTAAGATTCTCTCAAGTGGGATTTCCTTTCTAGAATGAATGGATCGTTAATTTTAGTTGGAATGTATTTATGTCCAATTCTATAGAAGAGCATGCCAAAATGATTTAGATGCTATCAATTTATAAACCATATATATTTTTTTGTTATATGCATTTAGTGATACATGATATGTGTTCATTTCACCAATTTTTACATGTAGGAACACAGCATCGACGTGCAGTGCGTGGTCCTAGTAGGGGTCTTGTTTTGGAAAAATATGTGCATACACACAATGAAAAATCGAAGGTACAGATATTTCGAGATCATCCGGTTGGCACAGAAGCTAGTATTGTCGCAAATGAGATCAGTTTGTATATGTGGAATCATTTTCCGTGGGCTACTGAAAGTTTCAAGCATGTAGCTCCTCGATACCGTGATGCTCTAGTCTCTCACATCAAGGTAAGAATTAAATTTGGATGTCTTGCATATCATTACATGATCCATATTATTTTTGGTTATATAAATAAATTTTTTATTATATGAATAATTTCATGTATTTGCTTTTTGGTATGATGACTGTGTAGGATAATATTGACTTTGAGGATTGCACTGACCAAGAAGTGACGGCATGTATTCTCAAAATGGCTGCAAATAGATACAGAGATCGGCGATGTAGGCTTCATAAATACTACAATGAGCTGCAGGCGAAGGGAATTGATCCTGTGACCCAGCCATACAGAAATTGGGCTGGGTCTAGTGACGATTGACGGTGGTTATGTGAGCATTTTGGAAGCGAGGTATTTCAGGTATGTCTAGTGTTTCAAGTTTTTTTAATTTTGTTATGTCCTTTATTGGTTATAATTGTATGTATTTTATAGCGACGATCGGAGGCGAATAAGGTGAATAGGAGTAAGATTGATTCTATTCACACGCAAGGAAGTGCCTCTTTTGCACAGGGAATGAAGAGGATGGTACGTAACTATATTTGCAATCATACTTTGTAACTTCTTATTAAATATTTATATTATTTTGATATCTTTTTTTTTATTTAAATAGGGACTATCCGGAGTCGACGCCTATGCTAAATTCTATCAAAACAAGAGTGGCGAGTTCGTGACCGAGGAGACGAGGCAGCGTCATGTTAGTATCATTACCCTACATTTTGAATACTTTTAAAGAGTTTGAAAAAAATTTATGATTTTATTTGGTTTATTGTGAAGGAAAAAATGTTAGAATTGAGAGAGCAGGCGACGAGGAAGGTGGGATCTGACGGTGATACTGGATCGCAGCAGGTTTGTTTGATGACAGATGATACGATTTTGGATACCGTCCTCGGACGGCAGCTAGGATCTGGTCATAGCATGCGGTCCAAAAAATCACGCAGTTCGTCATCCGGCCGGTCTGATGATGCATCGGTGCCAGAGGTAGTTAGGACATCTATGAGCATGATGCAAGATCAGATTAGTTACTGGATGAATCGTAGTCAGACGCTCGAGAGGATCGTAGCTGCGATGGCGGGACGGCTCGGTATTGATGCTTCTGAGTTAGCATCTCTACAGTCACATGATGCCGCCTCTGCACCACCATCGCGACACATATCGGGTCAGGGATCGACGCCTGGAGAAGGGAACGAGGCCAACGAGTCAGATCATACCTAGTTTGTAGTTATTTTAAATTTAAAATGGTGTATGGACTTATATTTTTGTATATGACAAAGATGGTTATGAAACTTTTTGATACTTGAAATTGGTCTTTTGACTTAGAATATTTTTATTGTGTTAATATACTGTTTATTTAAAATATGTTTGATCAGAGAATTTGTATTTGAGCAGATTTTTTTTGAAAAAAAATAAAAATTTTATTTTTTATCCAAAATTTATTTTAGCGACGAAATATTAATTTTGTCGCAAAAAAATTTATGAACCCAAAAAAGTAAAATTTTTATTATACATTGCGACGAAAATTTTTATTTCGTTGCTATTTTTGCGACGAAAAATATTTTTCGTCGCTAAAAATTTTAACTTTTTACGACGAACTTTTTATTTCGTTGCAATTATGGTGATAAATTTTTTTATTTCGTCGCCCTTCTAGCGGCGAAAATTTTATTTCGTCGCCATTATAGCGACGAAATTTTTTTTTCATCGCAATTATAGCAACGAACATTTTTTTCGTTGCAATTATTGCGACGAAATTATTTCGTTGCTATTTTTGCGACGAAAAAATAGTTTCGTCGCTAAAAATTTTAACTTTTTGCGACGAAATTTTTATTTCGTCGCAATTATGGCGACGAATTTTTTTATTTCGTCGCAATTATGGCGACAAATTTTTTTATTTCGTCGCCCTTCTAGCGACGAAATTTTTATTTCGTTGCCATTATAACGACGAAATTTTTTTTTCGTCGCAATTATAGCAACGAATATTTTTTTCGTCGCAATTATTGCGACGAAATTTTTGCGACAAATTTTGTTTGCGACGAAATCCGTCACTAAATTTTACAACGAATTTCGTTTTCGTCGCAAAAAATAAGAGAATACTTTTTTTTAATCACAATATTTAGCGATGAAATTATTTTTCGTTGCAATTTTAGCGACGAAAATTTAAGCTCTTGCGATAAAATATTTTCATCGCTAATACAGCACATAACTTCGTCGTCTAGGTTTACTATTTTTTGCGACGAAATAAAAAATTTCGTCGCTAAGGTCTTTTGCTACGAGGCTTTCTCTACAAATTTTTAGCGACGATATATTTCATCGCAAATATTTTTAGCGACGAAAATATGATTTTTAGTGATAAAAAAATTTCGTCGTAAAAAATCAAATTTCTTGTAGTACCTAGCTTTAGATATAATTTAGGAATCTTCATAGTACTAATAGCCAAAAAAAAGAATTAACAAACAAAGGCATGGAGTTTATAGGAGTGCCAGAAATCCAACACAAAAGGATGCCATTATCATTACAACTGCCCACGCTAATCCTTTTTTTTTTTCTTTTTTTGATAAACACGCTAATCCTTAGCCCTGGTTAATATTGCAGGTCATGTAAGAACGGTGTCTCTCCACTATGAGGAAACATCTCTTAAAGGCTCAATATCCCCGGGCTTCAGCCGTCCGTGCTTTTACTGGGTGTATCTCACCCAATGAGAATAACCAGACTACAAGGCTCAGAGATTAGGCCCCAAGAGCTGGCTCACCTTCCCCCGCCACATTTTGTTTTGTGGAAAATAATGGTCATCCTGAAACCCTCCTTATGTTATATTTAAGGTCCATGCATCTCCCGTTTCCACCCCATGCGCTTTTTTTAATGTTTTCTTAACAGAACCACATTTTGATCCACCAGGCTCTTCGGCCTGTTAATTTGGTCCTTTCGTCTTGTATCTTGATACTCGGATGAAGTAGCTGGGGCCTTGTCCCCTCAACCAAGGAAGGAAAACACATTAAAAAAAAAAAATTAAAAAAAAAGAAGAAGGAAAAAAGAAGCACCTTCCGGCTCTTCACATTTTTCTAAAAAAACACTTGTCCGCTGATTTTTTCTGCCGAGCAAATAACATCGATCGCTACTATTTTGCTATTATTTATTGTTGGGGAATACTGACCGGCCCCGCTCGCATCGATTTATAATCGGGCATACCCGACCGATCGACCGACCGACCGACCGACCGGCCGACCGGCGGGCGCCATTACCGACCGATTGACGGCTCTACACCGACTGAGGATATGTCGGTCAGGCAGATCTTTTCCGTTCCCGACCGACTGCATCAGAGAGTCCGATGGCCGACTCTCGCGACATGCCCGACTGACCGTCGGAGGGGCCCGAATCCCCACCCGACACCACACCGCTGGCCACCGACCTAGGGTCGGCCGACTCCTCCAATCACCGTACAGCTGCCAGAGACTGTCAGCCCTGACAGCGGCATGCGGCGCTGCCGTCTGAAGGCATTATCCCACCTAGGACATTGTCAACCCTAGTGATTTGACAGCCCTACGGCGATGTGACACTTTCACGGCGACTCTGACACTCTACAGTGAGTTGACAATTCCTAAATTGTCCGCACCATTAATAACGGCGCCATACCACGCTCCACTATATATATATCGGGGATAGCAACAGTGCGGGATCGGCGAAAAACTCTCAGGCTTGCTCCCTCTCTCCCTTTCTCTCTCGATTGAGCTCTCTGTCTTCGTTTCACTGTTGCCTAGTCTCCTCTCTGACTTGACCATCGGAGGGTCTCCGCCGGAGCCACCTCCGGTCAGTGTGGACTTTCTTTTGCAGGCGCTCGTTCCCGACGACCAGGCGACGAGGGGATTGGCCGCAACAGATTGGCGCGCCAGGAAAGGGGACTCCACAGGACTCCACATGACAAAGACAAGAGCCCAACGATCGAGGGTCACAGGGTCGGCGAGGTGCTCTTCCCGCCGGGAAGAGGCCTCTCCGTCACCCTCCACGGTGGAGCCCAGCTCTCCGCACCCCGCGGTGACCACGGAGGCGCAGATCACGGCAATCGTACGGCAGATGACCGTGCTGACGGACGCGGTTAAGAGCCTCCAGCAACAACCGGCGGCGCGCCCGGTGCCCTCCAAGAGCAGCCGCCGGCACCCGCACCGATCTCCGTCGTCTCCGTGCGAGCGCCTGCCACAGCGCTCCCACGGAGAAGAGGAGGCGCGGCCACGGCGCGATGCCCGCCAGTCCCAGCAGCTCTATCCTTCCCTGCTGGAATGGGCAAGGAAGGAGAAGCGACCGCGGACGCCGTCCGCCTCCCTTTCAGAATCTTCGGAGACTCCACTCCTGGGGTCTCCCAGCACCGACGGACGGACGACTACGAACGCAGGTTCGAGGAAATCGACCGTCGGCTGGCGCAGTTGCAGGTGGACGGCCAGAAGTCTTCGAACGACGTCGACTTTCAGACTGTCCAACCTCTCTCTCGACTCATTCTCAACGAACCGATCTCCGGTCGGTTCAAGATGCCGCACGTGGAGCCCTACGACGGCTCCACCGACCCAATCGACCACCTGGAGAGCTATAAAGCTCTCATGACGATTCAGGGGGCAACCGACGCTCTCTTTTGCATCGGTTTCCCCGCCACACTCCGCAAGGCTGCCAGGGCCTGGTACTCCGATCTCCGATCGGGAAGTGTCCACTCCTTCGGGCAGCTCGAGTACTCTTTCGTGGCTCACTTCAGCACCAACTGGAAGCCGCCGCGAACGTCGGACAGTCATTTCTCCCTCAAACAGGGAGAAAACGAGACGCTCCGACACTTCGTGGCACGATTCAATACGGCCACGCTTGAGGTCCGGGACCTCAACGAAGACATGGCTATCTCAGCCATGAAACGGGGGCTGAGGGCGTCCCGATTCACCTACTCCCTGGACAAGACCCTCCCCCGTACATATGCCGAATTGTTGGAGCGCGCGTACAAGTATATGCGCGCAGACGAAGGGGCCTCCGACCGACGCTCAACCGAGTTCAAGGGTCCGAAAGAAAAACGAAGGAAGGGTCGAGACCCCGCTGAGCCCAGCAGGCCCCCGACCGATGGTCGGGCCTCGACACCACGACGGAACCAAAAGTCGCCCCGGTGGCAGACTCCAAGGCCGACATGCCCCAGGTATGATTCCTACACTCCTCTCTCCGCCCCCGTGCGCAGATTTTGATGGAGATCGAGGGAAAGAATACCTACGACGGCCTCTGCCTCTGAAGGCAAAGGGCCTCGACCGACGGAAGTACTGTCGATTTTACCGGGGCCACGGCCACAATACCGAGCAATGCATCCAGCTTAAGGATGAGATCGAAGTTCTCATCCACCGAGGGTATCTCGATAAATTTCAGAGGAACCCGCCGACTCAACCTGTGGCCGACCGACGACCCCAGCCGACTGAGGAAGCGACCACCAATCAGCCGACGGCCGAGTCATCAATATGATTTCCAAACGACTGGCCCGGGGACGTCTGCTGAGGGGAGCCCACGAAGAAGCCGCGCCCGGACGACGTGATTACTTTTACAGAAGAAGATGTTCGGGGCATCCAAACTCCCCACGATGATGCTGTTGTTATCTCGGCAACGATAGCAAACTATGATGTAAAAAGAATCTTTGTAGATAATGGAAGTTCGACGAACGTTTTGTTTTACTCGACCTTCTTCTGGATGCGACTATCGACAGACCGACTCAAGAGAGTCTCTACGCCCCTGATAGGCTTCACCGGAGATGCGGTCACAACGGAAGGAGAAGTCACCCTTCCCGTGACGGTCGGAACCGAACCGTGATAAAGTATGATCCATTTGACTTTTGCGATCGTCCAGGTGCCTTCGGCCTACAACGCCATACTAGGAAGACCCAGACTAAACGCCCTCAAGGCGATTGTCTCGACGTACCACCTCTTGATTCGATTTCTGACCAAAATGGAGTCGGAGAGATGCGCGGAGATCAACAGCTCGCTCGACGATGCTTCCAGATCTCCGCTCAAAGCGACGAGTTGAAGGGCTCCCTAACGATCGACAAGCTAGACCTACGGGAGGAGGAAGAGCGGGGTGAGCCGGCTGAACAGCTCATCCCCATTCCGATGGCTGGGGATCCCGACCAAAAGGTATGGGTCGGTTCTCAACTGCTCGACCCAGACCGACGACAGTTGGTGGAGCTGCTGAAAGCCAATGCTGATGTATTCGCTTGGTCGGCAGCAGATATGTCGGGCATCCCCCCAGAGACAATGATGCACCGACTCAACATCGATCCAACGATGAGGCCGGTGAGACAAAAGAAAAGGTCTTTTGCCCCAGAAAGACAGAAGGCCATCGACGAAGAAGTGGACAAGCTACTTGAGGCGAGCTTCATCAGAGAAACCACCTATCCCGACTGGCTCGCAAACGTTGAATCGGGCCTGTCCAAAGGATAGCTTTCCACTTTCGAAGATCGACCAGCTGGTAGACGCGACATCCGGATTTCGACTGCTCAGCTTCATGGATGCCTTCGTCGGATACAACCAGATTCGGATGGCGCCTGAAGACGAGGAGCACACCACCTTCGTGACCCCCAAGGGCCTCTACTGCTACCGAGTAATGCCCTTCGGGCTGAAGAATGCCGGTGCCACCTACTAGCGACTCGTCAATAAGGTCTTTAAACACCAGATCGGGCGCAATATGGAGGTATACGTGGACGACATGCTGGTGAAAAGTGCCCAGATTTCAGATCATGTTCGGGATCTCGAGGAGACCTTCCGCACTCTACGACAACATCGAATGAAGCTGAATCCGACTAAGTGCGCTTTTGGGGTGACCTCAGGGAAGTTTCTCGGATTCCTCGTTTCTCAGCGAGGAATCGAGGCCAATCCTGAGAAAATAAAGGCGATCATCGACATGCGTCATCCGAACACCAAGAAGGAGGTCCAGCAGTTGAATGGAAAAATCATCGCTCTCAGCCGATTCATTTCTCGATCAGCTGAAACGTGCCTCCCGTTTTTCAAAACTCTACGACAGGCGAAAGGCTTTTCTTGGTCGGATGAGCGCCAACGGGTCTTCGAAGATCTGAAGAAGTACTTGGCTTTCCCGTCGCTGCTTGTGAAGCCGGAAGTCGGGGAGACCTTGTATCTCTATTTGGCCACCTCCTCTGAAGCGGTCAGTTCGGTGCTCATCCGAGAAAATGAGAGCCGAACCCATCAGCCTATCTACTATACCAGTAAAGTGCTCCGCGGCACCGAAGCTCGATATTCAGAGACAGAAAAGATGATTTTTGCCCTGACCGTCTCCGCACAACGACTCCGCCCATACTTCCAGGCTCATGCCATTGTGGTTCTCACCAACCAGCCCCTGAGGGCGATATTGCGCCGACCGGACACGTCAGGATGACTGACGAAGTGGACAATGAAGCTCAACGAGTTCGACATACAGTACCGACCGCGGCCTTTCTTGAAGGCCCAGATCCTGGCCGACTTCATCGCTGAATGCCCGACAGCCGACCAAGGGTCGGAAGGTGCGGACCCGGGACGAGACGCGGTCTCCGAGCCAGACCCGGTCTCCACTTGGGTACTGCACATCGACGGAGCTTCAAACGCTCAAGGGAGCGGGGCTGGGTTCCTGCTCACCAACTCGGATGGGGTAGTCACCGAGTACGTCCTCCGATTCGACTTCAAAGCCTAAAATAACCAAGCCGAGTACGAAGCGCTCCTCGCCGGCTTGAGAATGGCAAAGGAACTCGGGATCGACAGTCTCCGGGCATTCTCCGATTCTCAACTGATCGTGGGACAGGTCAAAGGTGAATTCGAGGTGCGAGATCCGACCATGGCCAAATATCTCCAGAAAGTGAAGGATCTCGTAACGCGCCTCAGGTATTTTGAGATTTCCCACATCCCTAGGTCAGAGAATGCCCGGGCCGACGCACTATCCAGACTGGCGACTTCGGCTTTCGACTCTTTGGGTCGGACGTTCGTGGAGAACCTCGAGCAGTCGAGCATCGACCGGGTCGAAGAGGTACTACAACTAACAGCTGAACCGAGCTGGATGGATCCGATTGTTTGGTTCCTGACTGACGGAATCAGTCCAGAAGATCCCACGGAGGCGAGGCGGCTCCGATGGTCGGCCTCCCAATATGTGATCATAGATGGCCGACTCTACAAAAGGTCGTTCTCCCTTCCCTTGCTTAGGTGCTTGGGACCGACCGACGCAGACTATGCTCTCCGAGAAGTGCACGAAGGAATCTGCGGGAGTCACTTGGGGGGCAAATCTCTGGCCTACAAAGTCCTGCGACAGGGCTACTACTGGCCCACCATGAGGAGGGACGCGGCTGAGTTGGTCCGGAGGTGCGAGCCATGCCAGAAGTATGCTAACGTGCAGCACCGACCGGCTAGCCAAATCGCTCCCATTGTCGCCCGTGGCCCTTTGCTCAGTGGGGGGTCGATATTCTCGGTCCTTTTCCTCCAGCATCGGATCAAAGAAAGTTCATAGTCGTCGCCATCGACTACTTCACCAAGTGGGTGGAGGCCGAGCCCCTAGTGCAGATTACCGAGCGGAAGATGGAGGACTTCGTCCAAAAGTCCGTCATCTTCAGGTTCGGATTGCCGCATACCATTATCACCGACAATGGGCGACAATTCGACAATCAAGACTTCAGAGACTTCTGCGTGAGATTTCACATCACGCACCGACTAACTTCAGTCGGGCACCCACAGTCCAATGGCGAAGTCGAGGTGACCAACCGGACCATATTACATGGGCTCAAAACCCGACTAAATGAAGCCAAAGGCCTCTGGGTCGACGAACTAGGCTCCGTTCTATGGGCTTACCGAACGACCCCCCGCGTTCCGACCGGGGAGTCGCCCTTCAGCTTGGCCTATGGGACGGAGGCGATGGTACCACTAGAGATTGGGCTGCCATCTACTAGGATCGAGCGGTATCAAGAGCCGGACAACTCCGATTGCCGGAGAGCTGACCTAGACCTCCTCCCCGAACTACGAAACGAAGCCCAACTTCGCATGGCTTCATACCGACAGAAGGTAGCCCGATATTACAACGCCAAGGTCAAGCGAAAGCTTTTCAGGCCTGGGGACTTAGTCCTGAGAAAGGCAGAAGTCTCGAAGCCCCTAGACCAGGGGAAGCTAGCTCCGAACTGGGAAGGACCCTACATGGTAGCAGACACCTATGGGCCGAGGCTTACCGACTGGAGACTCTGGAAGGGAAACCCATTCCCAGGACCTGGAACGCCGACAACCTGAAGTTGTATCACCAATGAGCTACGTACTTGTTCATTCGAAATACAAATCCAGTTTCAAATTTTGGAGTTTTCACTCTTCGACTGACGATCGGTGCTCCCCAAAAAGGCCGAGTCCCGACGTCCCGACTCGGGCTTAATATCCATATGGAACCGACGGCCTGATTGCCGACAATACATCGGACGTTCACGAGGGTCGGATCGCCCGCAACAACAGGAGTTAGCGCTCCTTCTACGGTCAAACTTTCGGGCTAAACAATCGGCTAACCTGCCGACTGAGCCCCGACCAAAGAAAGGCGTATCGCTTGCGCGACCGACGTCGCGACTTACCGACTGAGCTACGACCGATCGAAGGATATTCGACTTACCCCCGTCTATCACATGAAGCGACCACTGTCGCGTTCATAACTCACCGACCGGGCTACGGCCGACCGGCCGATATTCGGCTTACCCTCGTATATCAAGTGGCGCAGCATGAATACCCGACACAAGGGTATCGGGATCCGACTCATCGTCGTTTCCCCGACTAAACGCGCCGGATGACAACCGACTGAACGCGTCGGACGAGACCTGACTGCCAAGCCTTTATCCGACGGTCGGTCGGCTTTCGACTCAACGAACACGTCCAACTCGCGGCCGGGGAAAGGATGCCCGACTCACGACCTCGACCATCAAAGGCCGATCCAAAGTCGGGACTTGTTTTACCTTCGTGGCGGTGCGAGTTGCCGAATGTCCTAACCGACCTATATGGGTTAGTGACTTACAGATGCATTCTACAACATATGAAAAAAGAAAAATAGGCAGAGGGAAGGAGTTTAAGTCCAAGACTCTGATTTCATTAAAGATCAAAACAAGCTTTACAAAGATGGGCCGAAGCCCGGATACAAGCCGAAGCGAAAGCAAAAAAGAAAAATAAAAACCGACTAATCCTCGGAGTCGGCCGGTGAATCCGCTCTGGCTTCGGCAGTCGGGGCCACCTGATCTTTAGTAGCCTGCTCTGCGCCTTCTTTGGCTTCCGTCCTGGTGGAAAGGCCTTCCGCTGCTGGTTCGGCCGTTTCCTCCGCAGCTGGGGCCTCCGATTCTGGCAGAACTATGCTGCTGAGGTCAATCTCCGGGTACAGTCCTCGAACGGCTTCTCGTGCATCCTCGTACCCGACCCGGTACGAGAGGAAGCCGCTCTCCAGAAGCTCTTCCCGGTACTCTTCCGACTCGCGAAAGTCTTCGACGGCCCGACCCAAGGCCTCCTTCGCCGACTCCGCTTCGGCCTTCGCGATGTCTGCGTCGGCCTGGGCGATGGACAAGCCTTCTTCAGCCTTGGCAAGATTCCCGAGACTTACTCGGAGTTGCTCGCGGTCGGCCTCCAGCTCCTTAGCGAAGCTATCTCGCTCGTGCCGAAGCCGGCGGACGGTCCGGGACTTCTTCTTCACGTCGTCCCTGGCCGACTGCAACTCCAACTCCGACGACGCCAAAGCTCGCTTGAGTCAGGAGACCTCCTCCGAAAGTCGGGAGACCTCCCCCTCAAGTCGGCCCTCCCGGTCGACCGACTGTTGCAGCTGGTCGACCAGGATGACCTTGTCGGCTTCAAGGGCTCCGACCTTGTCCCTCCAAGCCGTGCGCATTTCGCCGAACTTTCGATATCCGGCCTCTAGCTCGGATATATTGAAAACCAGCTGCACAAAGCAAAGCCGACCGATAAGAGACCGAATTTACGGGAACCGCATTAAAGGCAAAGAAAAGGAGAAACTCACCCGAATCATGATCGGATAAAATGAAGACAGCATGTCGGAGACACGCTGGTTCTTCATTGCATCGATGTCGGCAGGGAGGAGGAGCGCCTGGCACAGTCTCCTGGCCAAGTCGTGGTTGGCCAGGCCCGACGCACCTTCGGGGAGCGGAAAGTCGGTCGATCCTCCGTCGGCCAACCGTCCTTCATCGCCCGACGCCATGGGGGCCTTCCCTCGGTCGGACGCCCAGGCCCTAACATTGGAGATCGAGGGCAGGCTCGAGCCCGACCGAGTCTCGACCGACGGCGCGGCGGTAGCAGGCGTCGGTCACTCGGGTTCGCGGGCCTCCTCCTGGTCTTCCACCGCCTGCTGGTGGTCGGTGTGCCATCTACGGACTCAGCAGCCCGTCTGTCGGGTGAAGCGGCGCCCTCGACCGACGGTCCCTCGGACGGGACTTCGACGAGCACTGTCGGCGTCGACAGTGCGATGACTGGCTCCGCCCCCGACCCGATCGGTCCGCTCGGCGGAGCAGCATGGGACCTCTTGGGAGGCTGCGACGGTCCGGCGCCTTGTGCCGGCCTCTTTCTCACGGCGTACTGACGTACGTCGGCTGCCGTCAGTCGCGTTCTCGCGGCATGTCTGAAAAAGACGACAGAAGGTCAGTGTCGAAATGAAAAAACAAAAAGAAGAAAAAGAGCAAGCAAATGAAAAATCGACCTAGGCGGGGGACTGGGCTAAGGCCGGCGTCGTACAGCGCCTGCTCGGTGACAAGCTCGCTTTGCTTCGGCACCGAGATGTCCTTCAGCCGGTGGAAGTCCTCCCGATCTTCAGCCTCCAGCCGACTATTCTCGTTCGGGTCAGTTCGGGGATTCCCCCAACGGATGGGGAACCCCCAAGGAACAGAAGACGATGCAAAAAAGAACTGGTTCTTCCATCCGTGAATGGACGACGGAAGATCGGTGATGAAGGAGAGCCCTTTCCGAGGAACGAAGTACCACCATCCTCGGGCTTTAGGGTGGGGTCGGAGGATGAAGAAAGCTCGAAAAAGGGAGATCTGAGGTTCGGTCGGCAAAAGCCGACACAGGAGTGCGAAGCTGATTATCAGCCGAACTGAGTTCGGCGCGAGTTGTACCGGGCACAGCCCGTAATAGTCGAAGATGTTCCGGATGAACTTCGGAATCGAAAAACGAAGGCCGGCCCGGAGGTCCTCCAAGTAGAATGCCACCTGGCCCTCAGGCGGGCTGTTCACCCGACCGTCGGCACCGGGGGCGAATAGTCGAAACTGCCCCGGGATGCAGTACTGCTCCCGGAGCCGATCGACGTTCGGCCCCGAAAGTGAAGACACCTCCACCTCCGGGGTCGATCGAGTATCGTCAGTCGGCTCTCCCGACCGACCACCTCGTGGAGACGTCCTAGCCATGGGTTCAGACAAATGGCAGGGGAGAAGAAGAAGGAGATGATGAAGATGATAACGGCCCTAAAGAGAAGAAGAAGCAACAACAAAGGAAAGGAGAAGCAGGAGAGTACCTGGAACGAGAACTCACGCGAGCAGAGTCTCAACAGCAAAATAAGGAGGGTAAAAAACTGAACAGGGGCGACTCTGTATATATAGTACCCTCCAACGGTCGAGATGGAGGCACGACTAACGAGGACTCCCCAGATCCTGTCGCGTGGCGTCATCCTGGCCATCCGTCAGCCCGACGGTTCGACGCACCTGCCTTCAGATCGAGCCACGTCACCTCCATCCGCTCCAACGAGCCCGTCCCAGTGGCCGCACACCACGTGGCGTAAAGTCGGGACATTTCGTATCCCCGAAGGGACGGCGGGAACGGCGGTTTCCCTTCCCGATGGGACGAGACGACCGACATCGATAGGGTATCTGACACCGACGGGACATCTGACACCTGCAGGACGTCCGACGCCGATATGACACCTGACGATGATGGGACGGGACATCTGACGTCGACTGGACACCCGACGCCAGTGAATCGCTCGGCATCTATGAGACGCCTAACATCATATCAACCCACGGTACGGTCGGAATTCGGCACATGGTGAATCCACTCCTTTTCGCCCGGCGTTGCTGCCCAAACGAATGCATCGGCCAGCGCACCGTCCGACTCAGGAGTGGAGGGGGGCAACTGTTGGGGAATACCGACCGGCCCCGCTCGCACCGACTTATAATCGGGCGTACCCGACTGACCGACCGACCGACCGACCGACCGGCGGGCGCCATTACCGATCGATTGACGGCTCTACACTGACTGAGGATATGTCGGTCGGGCAGACCTTTTCCGTTCCCGACCGACTGCACCAGAGAGTCCGATGGCCGACTCTCGCGACATGCCCGACTGACCGTCGGAGGGGCCCGAATCCCCACCCGACACCACACCGCTGGCCACCGACCTAGGGTCGACCGACTCCTCCAATCACCGTACAGCTGCCAGAGACTGTCAGCCCTGACAGCGGCATGCGGCACTGTCGTCTAAGGGCATTATCCCACCTAGGACATTGTCAACCCTAGTGATTTGACAGCCCCACGGCGATGTGACACTTTCACGACGACTCTGACACTCTACAGTGAGTTGACAATTCCTAAATTGTCTGCGCCATTAATAACGGCGTCATACCACGCTCCACTATATATATATCGGGGATAGCAACAGTGCGGGGTCGGCGAAAAACTCTCAGGCTTGCTCCCTCTCTCCCTTTCTCTCTCGATTGAGCTCTCTGTCTTCGTTTCACTGTTGCCTAGTCTCCTCTCTGACTTGACCGTCGGAGGGTCCCCGTCGGAGCCACCTCCGGTCAGTGTGGACTTTCTTTTGCAGGCACTCGTTCCCGGCGACCAGGCGACGAGGAGATTGGCCGCAACATTTCTTAATGTAATTAGTGCAAGTGGCCATAATTTTAGCTGCATGGATTAGGAGGCATTTTAGTTACAATGCATGTAGAGCTATTTTTGACTTAAACCGACTATAGATGCATGCGGCAGCTTCCCAACATTATCGTCTCTCCCACACAAAAATAAACGAAGCTATAAGGAATACCTAGTGGAGACGAGGAATTGTAGGATAGTGGGAGGAGAGGGATCAATTTGCAAATCTCTTTTACTTCTCTTTTCTTTTTTCTAAAGAACTGGCTGTCGTGCTCGAATCTGGAGCTAGCAGTTTGAATAATTCGGCAATTAAACCATGGGTTTAATTAGCAGTGTCGTAAAACTAGTTCGATTTTTTATCTCAATCCAATCTTAAAGAGTCATTTGCACTAGATGATGAGATTGGTAGAGGGTGCAATCGATCTGTTAGGTGGATGTCTGGCCAGGACACCACCTCTCAAGATCCTTTCAGTACCACGCGATGCAGCAGGAAGAAAGAAGAAACAAAACAAAAAGAAAAACAATCAAAATACGTGGATCAGCCACAAAAGGACTCGCCTCCACGGGACATGCAAACTTCACTATGAAAAAAAAATTTACAAGAGGAGACCTCATCCTCAACCTTTGTACACCCAATTCTTTCTCACCTGAAATTTTCCTCACAAAAGCTCTCTCTCTCTTGGAAGATCCCCTGAACCCCCGAAGTGCCTAGTGACCGCTGTCCAGGAACCTCCTGCTCCTTGTCTCTCAGCGCTTCCACCTCTCTCTTCTCTCGGGTTTCGTATGGCTCGTACGGCGTGAAAAACCGAACCACTCTCTTCTGTTCCATGTACAGGGCTTTTAAAAGGCTTAAACATGGTTTAGATTAGGTTTAGGAGTCCTTAATCAACCCAAATCACATCCCAGACCGTCGGATCAAGACCGGGAGTCACCTGGGCCCTCCGATCGCGCTTCGATCCACAAAATAGTACCGTGGACCGTGAGAAACGCGTGGAAAATGCTCACGCGGTCCACAGACCCACCAGTGGACCGCCCAGTCCACGGTGGATTGGAGAACAGGGCCAGGCAGGCCGCCTGGGCCTGGGCCGGCCCACGCTCGCAGGCTTGGGCCGCGCTTGCGCGCAGGCTGGGCCGCGCGCCCGCCTGGGCCGCCCGCCCGCCTGGGCCGCGGGCCTGGGTCGCGCGTCCCGTGCGCCGCCGCCTGCGGCCGCGCCGCTGCCGCCCGCCGCCGTCCGCTGGCGGTCCTCCGCCACCTCGGGTCTCATGCCGACTTCATAAGCTCGTATCTCCTCCATCCGAGCTCTGTTTCGGGTGATCTTGATCTCGTTGGACTCCATTTTTTACCTCGAACTTCGCTGTGGGCTCAATATGGACTGAATCTTGAGGCGTCAAATCCTAACAATCTCCACCTCGACTCGATATTCGGCCTCCTCCAAACTCTGAGAGCTTCTGGATCTCTTCGCCCCCATGCCCTGGGGCAATCGTCTGCTGATCATAGATGGGCAAACATGGGAGTCGAGCCAGGCTGCTCGATCCCATCTCCGTCGTATGCTGTGCTCCTCCTGACCTGAGACCTGCTCGGGGCATCATCCTGCGGCAATAGGAATCTCACCTTGCGACGTCGCCTCTCATCCTCTCGAGTCTCTTGTCTCGTGCCCGATCCACCTCCTGGAGCTCCACTTCGCTCTGGACTCCACTTGGCTCCCGAAGCTCCACCTCGCACTGGGCTCTCCGTCAAATAATAATGTCCTCTGCTCCCCTTCTTCCCCTCCAGCACAATCCTATCACCGCGTAACACCCTCAGGATTCCTCCACCAGCTACCGTCCTGTAGCCTCTTGAATCCAGTCTGCTAAGTGAGATAAGATTCTGTCTGAAATCGGGTATGTATCGGACCTCCTCCAATCTTCTCACCGCACCGTCATGTGACCTCCAGCTGACCGTCCCAATGCCTCTGATCGCACAGCTCGATCCATCCGACAGATATACAGTGCCCTCACTGTTCTCCACATAGTCAAACTGCTCCTCTCTGCAACATACATGATAGGGACATGCAGAATCTAATATCCACTGCTGGGAAGAAGTAGATACCTCATCAGATATCTCTAGGACATCTCCATCTGAATCGCTGCCGGCCGTCGCTACAGAGTTGAGGGCAATCTCTGGCTAGATGCACCAACTCCTCACACCGGTAACACCTGATTTTGCTCAAGTTTCTCCTGGACTTGGACCGCCCTCGTTGCGATCTCCTGTCGCTCCGTCTACCACCTCCTGCTCCTTCAGAAGCCACCAAAGCTGAGCTACCGCCACCTGAGCTCGAAGCTGGGTTCTCCCTCCTGAGAACCTCGTTCTGGAGTATCGCCACGGTGACCTCATCCATCTTGATGGTGCTCTTCCCCACTAGAAGAGCAGTCACCAAGAACTCGTATGAAGGGGGAAGCGATGCCAGCAAAACCAGCGCCCTGGTCTTCTTCTCAATGTTCTCACCAACGCTGAGGAGGTCGGTGAGGATCTTCTGGAAGTGACTTAGATGCTCCTGCACGCTCTGTCTCTCAGTCATCCGCAGTTGGTAAAACTGCCTCCAGAGGAAAAGAGTGTTGGTGAGAGACTTCGCTATGTACAACTCCTCGAGCTTTGACCACAGCACCATCGGGGAAGTCTCGCTCAGCACATGGATCACCACCTCATCCACCAGGTACATGCGGATGGTACTCACCGTCTGCATCTGTAGTCATTTTCAATCTCGCACTTCCATGGTGGTCGGCTTCTCATCGCACAAGAGAGCATCGATCAACCCCTGTTGGATGAGCACGTCCTTCACCCTTGCCTGCCACAAGGAGAAATTGCTCTTACCATCGAACTTGTTGATCTCCATCTTGATTGTTCCTGTCTTCTCCATCTTCAGTCTTGCTCACCACCACTGCAATCTGCATCCTTGTACCATCTTACTCTGATACCACTTGTTGGGTGGATGTCTGGCCAGGACACCACCTCCCAAGATCCTTTCAGTACCACGCGATGCAGCAGGAAGAAAGAAAAAATAACATAAAAGAAAAAACAATCAAAATTCGTGGATCAGCCACAAAAGGGCTCACCTCCACGGGGCATGCAAACTTCACTATGAAAAAAAAAATTTACAAGAGGAGACCTCACCCTCAATCCTTGTACACTCAATTCTCTCTCACCTGAAGTTTCCCTCACAAAAGCTCTCTCTCTCTTGGAAGACCCCCTGAACCCCTGAAGTGCCTGGCGACCGCTGTCCAGGAACCTCCTGCTCCTTGTCCCTCAGCGCTTCCGCCTCTCTCTTCTCTCGGGTTCCGTACGGCTCATACGGCGCGAAAAATCGAACCACTCTCTTCTGTTCCATGTGCTTTTAAAGGGTTTAAATATGGTTTAGATTAGGTTTAGGAGTCCTTAATCAACCCAAATCACGTCCCAGACCGTCGGATCAAGACCGGGAGTCACCTGGGCCCTCCGATCGTGCTTCGATCCATGAAATAGTATCGTGGACCGCGAGAAACATGTGGAAAATGCTCACGCGGTCCACAGACCCATCCGTGGACCGCCCGATCCACGGTGGATCGGAGAACAGGGCCAGGCAAGCCGCCTGGCCTTGGGCCGGCCCACGCTCGTGGGCCTGGGTCGCGCCAGCGCGCGGGCTGGGCCACGCGCCTGCCTGGGCCGCGCGCCGGCTGGGCCATCCGCCCGCCTGGACCGCGGGCTTGGGTCGTGCGTCCCGCGCGCTGCCGCCTGCGGCCGCGCCGTTGCCGCCCGCCGCCGTTCGCCGGCGGTCCTCTGCCACCTCGGATCTCGTGCCGACTTCATAAGCTCGTATCTCCTCCATCCGAGCTCTGTTTCGGATAATTTTGATCTCGTTGGACTCCATTTTTTACCGCGAACCTCACTGTGGGCTCAATGTGGACTGAATCTCGAGACGTCAAATTCTAACACGGTCTTACCAACTCATCCAATCCAATTCTAAACCATTGGTTAGGACTGGATGATTAGACTGTTAGATGGTCCAATTGTTTCTACAGCTAGTCCAGTCTGATTCTATAGCATTAATTGGCTAGGAATAGCTTTGTTTTTGTCCTATCCAAATCCGAAAAACATAATTCTTTCCTATAAAATTTATGTATGAAAGTAAAATTTTGAAGTTTCTTAAAGCTTATTTTACCAATTAAATCCTCCACCTTACAACTAGAGATTCTAGGTTTGCAACTTGGATGGTGATTTCTGAAATATTTTGATCTAAAAGTTATAATGTTGATAAATCTTTCTTTTTTCTAAATAAAAATTATAGTATATTTTTATTTTATTTTTTTCTGATGGATAGAGATCGAGGCCTATGCCATCCAGTTTATTGAAGATGTTTAACCATGTACAAATAGGGTCTGCTCCAAAGTCCTGAGTTGATATTTTTCGAACGGTGGTTCGCTCGCTTCAAACCCTAACAAGAAGAAAAGAACAAAAAGCTACAGCAACAACTTTGAAAACGGAACCACGTACATTGCATGCACGTCGTTGTCTTTTGTCTTCTATATCTCTAGTCTTTGGGAACTTCTCCGTTGGAAGTTTTCCAGCCTTATCTCCTTGAGACCTTGAGATTCTGTATTATCCGAGTTATCCTTCCTCGTCTCCCGTTCACTCCTTGAGGACCCTTATCTGTTGAGATAACTGGTTATTAATTTTAATATCTGGGAGAGTTATCCAGTGTTCTAGGAGGAAAAGATAACATTATTTCTCAAATTCTTTGTGTCACAAAATGTTAGATAAGCTAATTTTCTTTTTCTTTTTCTTTCTTGACAACCAAACAAAGTCTTCGTAGTCAGAGAAGAGACAGCATGTCGTGTTGCATTCTAGCACAAGATTCATTGTATCTCCTTCAATTCCGATGTAATATAATAATGTAAGGATCTTCAGTTTTTCTAGATATTTAATAAGTTAGGTGGATTAACCTTCTGAAAAGGGAAATAAAAGTCCGAAATAGAAGGTGCCGTCGATGTACAATTGTTTGGAATATGAAACAAATGATCTGAAAAGCTGCTACTGATGCCCAGTCCAAATAAATGGCAGCTTAATTCATGGATCCTGTTTTTTTCTATAGGTGGACAGGGATAACAGAAAAGAGAGAACAATACAGAGTTGGAAGGTGCAGATCAGATAACTTGCCATCCTTTTTATAAGTCTAGCTCCAATAAATAATGAAAAATAATATAAATTTTGAGTGGTCCTTATCTTTCAATTAATTCATTCCTCAGGAGAACATCAGATTATGAACGTGTTGTCACTCTGGCCATATATGCTCGAAGTGCATGCCGAGCAACGAGCTTCATGATTCACAATGTGCCCCTCTCCGAGGGAGAGGATAAGGGGACAAGGGAGTAAACGGTCCCTTGTGCTGATACATGCACTCCTAACTTAACATTGACATGAATCATTATAGTATTAAGATTAAGGACCAATTAATAAAAAGAAATCCTAATAAGATTAAAGATTTAAAAATGAATCTCAACGCACACTTCTCTACCATTCATACCCTTCAGCACTTCAAAGCTCGTACGTGGAGGTTCCTGGCCAAATTTTTTTTAGTTGAAGGTCAGAACTCCTCAGACAACTCAGAAGTAGACTCGGCCACTGATTTTGAAGATCCCGTGACAAAAAAAAACCTCATCCATCTCTGATTCGAATATCCAGAAGCAAAGTAAACTTCATTTACAATTTCTAACATTGTACCAATATCCTTCACCAAGGGCAAATAATATCCTACACTGTGCGCACTGATGTTGCCATGCACCAAGCCAACCATCTTGTCTTTTTCTTATGGGCCGATCATGAAAAC